>NC_092333.1:98850000-99160000 GCF_046630445.1 Rutidosis leptorrhynchoides | reverse complement strand
TTTAGCACAAAAATCTCTACTCATATAGCTTCTATCCGCACCCGAATCAAATAAAACGTAAGCAGATTTATTGTCAATAAGAAACGTACCCGTAACAAGCTCCGGGTCTTCCTGTGCCTCTGCCGCATTAATATTGAAAACTCTTCCGCGGCCTTGTCCATTCGTGTTCTCCTGGTTCGGGCAATTTCTAATAATGTGGCCCGGTTTTCCACATTTATAACAAACTACATTGGCATAACTTGCTCCGACACTACTTGCTCCGCCATTACTCGTTCCGACACCATTTGTTCCTTTCGTTCTGTTAACCCCTGGTCCGTAGACATCACACTTCGCCGCGCTATGACCATTTCTTTTACACTTGTTGCAAAATTTGGTGCAGAACCCCGAGTGATACTTTTCACACCTTTGGCATAGCTGCTTCTGATTGTTGTTGTTGTTGCGGTTATTATTGTTTTTAAGATGATTGTTGTGGTTGTTGTTGTTGTTGTTGTTGGGCCGTTTGTTGTAGTTGCGATTGATGTTGCGATTGTTAGGATAGTTGTTGCGATTATTGTTATAATTGCTTTTGTTGTTGTATTGGTGATTCTTATCACCGTTTTCCTCCCACTTTCTTTTGACTTGCTTCACATTGGCCTCTTCAGCAGTCTGTTCTTTAATTCTTTCTTCAATCTGGTTCACTAGTTTGTGAGCCATTTTACATGCCTGTTGTATGGAGGCGGGCTCGTGTAAACTTATATCTTCTTGGATTCTTTCCGGTAATCCTTTCACAAACGCGTCGATCTTCTCTTCCTCATCTTCGAATGCTCCCGGACACAATAGGCACAATTCTGTGAATCGTCTTTCGTACGTTGTAATATCAAATCCTTGGGTTCGTAACCCTCTAAGTTCTGTCTTGAGCTTATTGACCTCGGTTCTGGGACGGTACTTCTCGTTCATCAAGTGCTTGAATGCTGACCACGGTAGTGCGTACGCATCGTCTTGTCCCACTTGCTCTAGATAGGTATTCCACCATGTTAACGCAGAACCTGTGAAGGTATGCGTAGCGTACTTCACTTTGTCCTCTTCAGTACACTTACTTATGGCAAACACCGATTCAACCTTCTCGGTCCACCGTTTCAATCCGATCGGTCCTTCGGTTCCATCAAATTCCAAAGGTTTGCAGGCAGTGAATTCTTTGTAGGTGCATCCTACACGATTTCCTGTACTGCTAGATCCAAGGTTATTGTTGGTATGTAGCGCAGCCTGTACTGCGGCTATGTTTGAAGCTAGAAAAGTACGGAATTCCTCTTCATTCATATTCACGGTGTGTCGAGTAGTCGGTGCCATTTCCTTCAAAATAGTTAAATGGAACAAGTTAATCATACAGAATATTAAGAGTAGTTAATAGTATTTCGTAGCATAATATGAACTCATTTATAAAAGCTTTTTCTTCATATTAGCGTTTTATAAGTTTAAATTCGGGTAGTACCTACCCGTCAAGTTCATACTTAGTAGCTAATATACAATTCAACTACTACAATTCTATATGAAAAACTGATTATAATAATATTTCGCGTTCAAACTTTTATACAATATTTTACAAACTTACAATACCGCTTATTTTACATAAAGCATGAAATATAGCACACAATAACTTTGATACAAGATAGTTGTGAAGATAATTCTAGCTAGTACACAAGTCGTTCAGCAAAGGCAATAAAGACACGTAATTCATACGTCCAGAAACAAGTCATGCATTCTGGTTTTACTAGGACTACTTCCCATCCTTGGTCTTGTGCAACATAACCGTTATGGCCGTTGATAAGACAGCGTGTTGTAACGTCGTCAAAGGGACGAGGGTTACGTAATGTCCAACAGTCCCGTAACAATCTAAAAACCTCATTTCTTACCCCAATTACCGACTCCGTCACTTGTGGAAACGTTTTGTTTAATAGTTGTAGCCCGATGTTCTTGTTCTCACTTTGGTGAGAAGCGAACATTACTAATCCGTAAGCATAACATGCTTCTTTATGTTGCATGTTAGCCGCTTTTTCTAAATCACGAAGTCCAATATTCGGATATATTGAGTCAAAATAATTTCTTAACCCATTGCGTAAAATAGCATTTGGGTTCCCTGCAATATATGCGTCAAAGTAAACACATCGTAACTTATGGATTTCCCAATGTGATATCCCCCATCTTTCGAACGAAAGCCTTTTATAAACCAAGGCATTCTTGGAACGTTCTTCGAATGTCTTACAAACTGATCTCGCCTTAAATAGTTGTGCCGAAGAATTCTGGCCGACTCTAGACAAGATTTCATCAATCATGTCTCCGGGTAGGTCTCTTAAAATATTGGGTTGTCTATCCATTTTGTGTTTTTAAACTGTAAAATAGACAAGAGTTAGTTTCATAAAAAAATACTTATTAATACAAGCAATTTTTACATATATCATAAAGCATAAGCACACTATATTACATATATTACACCACACGAATACAACTATCTTATTCCGACTCGCTCGTTTCTTCTTCTTCAGTTTTGGTTCGTTTTGCCAAGTTTCTAGGGATATATGATGTTCCCCTAATACGAGCCATCGTGATCCACATTGGTTTAGAAAAACCTGGTGGTTTAGAGGTTCCCGGGTCATTGTTACAACTTAAGGACTTCGGGGGTTGACAATACATATAAAGTTCATCGGGGTTGGAATTAGATTTCTCTATTTTTATGCCCTTTCCCTTATTATTTTCTTTTGCCTTTTTAAATTCAGTTGGGGTAATTTCTATAACATCATCGGAATTCTCGTCGGAATCCGATTCATCGGAGAATTGGTAATCCTCCCAATATTTTGCTTCCTTGGCGGAAACACCATTGACCATAATTAACCTTGGTCGGTTGGTTGAGGATTTTCTTTTACTTAACCGTTTTATTATTTCCCCCACCGATTCTATTTCTTCATCCGGTTCCGATTCTTCTTCCGGTTCCGATTCTTCTTCCGGTTCCGACTCTTCTTCCGGTTCCTCTTCGGGAACTTGTGAATCAGTCCACGAATCATTCCAATTTACATTTGACTCTTCATTATTATTAGGTGAGTCAATGGGACTTGTTCTAGAGGTAGACATCTATCACATAATATCAAACGCGTTAAGAGATTAATATATCACATAATATTTACATGTTAAAAATATATAGTTTCCAACAAAATTTGTTAAGCAATCATTTTTCAAGTAAACACGGTCGAAGTCCAGACTCACTAATGCATCCTAACAAACTCGATAAGACACACTAATGCAAAATTCTGGTTCTCTAAGACCAACGCTCGGATACCAACTGAAATGTCCCGTTCTTATTGATTAAAAACGTTCCATATTAATTGATTTCGTTGCGAGGTTTTGACCTCTATATGAGACGTTTTTCAAAGACTGCATTCATTTTAAAACAAACCATAACCTTTATTTCATCAATAAAGGTTTAAAAAGCTTTACGTAGATTATCAAATAATGATAATCTAAAATATCCTGTTTACACACGACCATTACATAATGGTTTACAATACAAATATGTTACAACAAAATAAGTTTCTTGAATGCAGTTTTTACACAATATCATACAAGCATGGACTCCAATTCTCATCCTTATTTAAGTATGCGACAGCGGAAGCTCTTAATAATCACCTGAGAATAAACATGCTTAAAACGTCAACAAAAATGTTGGTGAGTTATAGGTTTAACCTATATAAATCAAATCATAATAATAGACCACAAGATTTCATATTTCAATACACATCCCATACATAGAGATAAAAATCATTCATATGGTGAACACCTGGTAACCGACAATGACAAGATGCATATATAAGAATATCCCCACCATTCCGGGACACCCTTCGGATATGATATAAATTTCGAAGTACTAAAGCATCCGGTACTTTGGATGGGGTTTGTTAGGCCCAATAGATCTATCTTTAGGATTCGCATCAATTAGGGTGTCTGTTCCCTAATTCTTAGATTACCAGACTTAATAAAAAGGGGCATATTCGATTTCGATAATTCAACCATAGAATGTAGTTTCACGTACTTGTGTCTATTTTGTAAATCATTTATAAAACCTGCATGTATTCTCATCCCAAAAATATTAGATTTTAAAAGTGGGACTATAACTCACTTTCACAGATTTTTACTTCGTCGGGAAGTAAGACTTGGCCACTGTTTGATTCACGAACCTATAACAATATATACATATATATCAAAGTATGTTCAAAATATATTTACAACACTTTTAATATATTTTGATGTTTTACGTTTATTAAGTCAGCTGTCCTCGTTAGTAACCTACAACTAGTTGTCCACAGTTAGATGTACAGAAATAAATCGATAAATATTATCTTGAATCAATCCACGACCCAGTGTATACGTATCTCAGTATTGATCACAACTCAAACTATATATATTTTGGAATCAACCTCAACCCTGTATAGCTAACTCCAACATTCACATATAGAGTGTCTATGGTTGTTCCGAAATATATATAGATGTGTCGACATGATAGGTCGAAACATTGTATACGTGTCTATGGTATCTCAAGATTACATAATATATAATACAAGTTGATTAAGTTATGGTTGGAATAGATTTGTTACCAATTTTCACGTAGCTAAAATGAGAAAAATTATCCAATCTTGTTTTACCCATAACTTCTTCATTTTAAATCCGTTTTGAGTGAATCAAATTGCTATGGTTTCATATTGAACTCTATTTTATGAATCTAAAAAAAAAAAGTATAGGTTTCTAGTCGGAAAAATAAGTTACAAGTCGTTTTTGTAAAGGTAGTCATTTCAGTCGAAAGAACGACGTCTAGATGACCATTTTAGAAAACATACTTCCACTTTGAGTTTAACCATAATTTTTGGATATAGTTTCATGTTCATAATAAAAATCATTTTCTCAGAATAACAACTTTTAAATCAAAGTTTATCATAGTTTTTAATTAACTAACCCAAAACAGCCCGCGGTGTTACTACGACGGCGTAAATCCGGTTTTACGGTGTTTTTCGTGTTTCCAGGTTTTAAATCATTAAGTTAGCATATCATATAGATATAGAACATGTGTTTAGTTGATTTTAAAAGTCAAGTTAGAAGGATTAACTTTTGTTTGCGAACAAGTTTAGAATTAACTAAACTATGTTCTAGTGATTACAAGTTTAAACCTTCGAATAAGATAGCTTTATATGTATGAATCGAATGATGTTATGAACATCATTACTACCTTAATTTCCTTGGATAAACCTACTGGAAAAGAGAAAAATGGATCTAGCTTCAATGGATCCTTGGATGGCTCGAAGTTCTTGAAGCAGAATCATGACACGAAAACAAGTTCAAGTAAGATCATCACTTGAAATAAGATTGTTATAGTTATAGAAATTGAACCAAAGTTTGAATATGATTATTACCTTGTATTAGAATGATAACCTACTGTAAGAAACAAAGATTTCTTGAGGTTGGATGATCACCTTACAAGATTGGAAGTGAGCTAGCAAACTTGAAAGTATTCTTGATTTTATGAAACTAGAACTTTTGGAATTTATGAAGAACACTTAGAACTTGAAGATAGAACTTGAGAGAGATCAATTAGATGAAGAAAATTTAAGAATGAAAGTGTTTGTAGGTGTTTTTGGTCGTTGGTGTATGGATTAGATATAAAGGATATGTAATTTTGTTTTCATGTAAATAAGTCATGAATGATTACTCATATTTTTGTAATTTTATGAGATATTTCATGCTAGTTGCCAAATGATGGTTCCCACATGTGTTAGGTGACTCACATGTGCAGCTAAGAGCTGATCATTGGAGTGTATATACCAATAGTACATACATCTAAAAGCTGTGTATTGTACGAGTACGAATACGGGTGCATACGAGTAGAATTGTTGATGAAACTGAACGAGGATGTAATTGTAAGCATTTTTGTTAAGTAGAAGTATTTTGATAAGTGTATTGAAGTCTTTCAAAAGTGTATAAATACATATTAAAACACTACATGTATATACATTTTAACTGAGTCGTTAAGTCATCGTTAGTCGTTACATGTAAGTGTTGTTTTGAAACCTTTAGGTTAACGATCTTGTTAAATGTTGTTAACCCAATGTTTATAATATCAAATGAGATTTTAAATTATTATATTATCATGATATTATGATGTACGAATATCTCTTAATATGATATATATACATTAAATGTCGTTACAACGATAAACGTTACATATATGTCTCGTTTCAAAATCATTAAGTTAGTAGTCTTGTTTTTACATATGTAGTTCATTGTTAATATAATTAATGATATGTTTACTTATCATAATATCATGTTAACTATATATATAACCATATATATGTCATCATATAGTTTTTTTACAAGTTTTAACGTTCGTGAATCACCGGTCAACTTGGGTGGTCAATTGTCTATATGAAACCTATTTCAATTAATCAAGTCTTAACAAGTTTGATTGCTTAACATGTTGGAAACATTTAATCATGTAAATATCAATCTCAATTAATATATATAAACATGGAAAAGTTCGGGTCACTACAGTATTCCACCATGTTAACGCAGAACCTGTGAAGGTATGCGTAGCGTACTTCACTTTGTCCTCTTCAGTACACTTACTTATGGCAAACACCGATTCGACCTTCTCGGTCCACCGTTTCAATCCGATCGGTCCTTCGGTTCCATCAAATTCCAAAGGTTTGCAGGCAGTGAATTCTTTGTAGGTGCATCCTACACGATTTCCTGTACTGCTAGATCCAAGGTTATTGTTGGTATGTAGCGCAGCCTGTACTGCGGCTATGTTTGAAGCTAGAAAAGTACGGAATTCCTCTTCATTCATATTCACTGTGTGTCGAGTAGTCGGTGCCATTTCCTTCAAAATAGTCAAATGGAACAAGTTAATCATACAGAATATTAAGAGTAGTTAATAGTATTTCGTAGCATAATATGAACTCATTTATAAAAGCTTTTTCTTCATATTAGCGTTTTATAAGTTTAAATTCGGGTAGTACCTACCCGTTAAGTTCATACTTAGTAGCTAATATACAATTCAACTACTACAATTCTATATGAAAAACTGATTATAATAATATTTCGCGTTCAAACTTTTATACAATATTTTACAAACTTACAATACCGCTTATTTTACATAAAGCATGAAATATAGCACACAATAACTTTGATACAAGATAGTTGTGAAGATAATTCTAGCTAGTACACAAGTCGTTCAGCAAAGGCAATAAAGACACGTAATTCATACGTCCAGAAACAAGTCATGCATTCTGGTTTTACTAGGACTACTTCCCATCCTTGGTCTTGTGCAACATAACCTTTATGGCCGTTGATAAGACAGCGTGTTGTAACGTCGTCAAAGGGACGAGGGTTACGTAATGTCCAACAGTCCCGTAACAATCTAAAAACCTCATTTCTTACCCCAATTACCGACTCCGTCACTTGTGGGAACGTTTTGTTTAATAGCTGTAGCCCGATGTTCTTTTTCTCACTTTAGTGATATCCCAATGTGATATCCCAAAGTAAACACAACGTAACTTATGGATTTCCCAATGTGATATCCCCCATCTTTCAAACGAAAGTCTCTTATAAACCAAGACATTCTTGGAACGTTCTTCGAATGTCTTACAAACTGATCTCGCCTTAAATAGTTGTACCGAGGAATTCTGACCGACTCTAGACAAGATTTCATCAATCATGTCTCCGGGTAGGTCTCTTAAAATATTGGGTTGTCTATCCATTTTGTGTTTTTAAACTATAAAATAGACAAGAGTTAGATTCATAAAAAAAATACTTATTAATACAAGCAATTTTTACATATATCATAAAGCATAAGCACACTATATTACATATATTACACCACACGAATACAACTATCATATTCCGACTCGCTCGTTTCTTCTTGAACGAGAAGTACCGTCCCAGAACCGAGGTCAATAAGCTCAAGACAGAACTTAGAGGGTTACGAACCCAAGGATTTGATATTACCACGTACGAAAGACGATTCACAGAATTGTGCCTATTGTGTCCGGGAGCGTTCGAAGATGAGGAAGAGAAGATCGACGCGTTTGTGAAAGGATTACCGGAAAGAATCCAAGAAGATATAAGTTCACACGAGCCTGCCTCCATACAACAGGCATGTAGAATGGCTCACAAACTAGTGAACCAGATTGAGGAAAGAATTAAAGAACAGATGGCTGAAGAGGCCAATGTGAAGCAAGTTAAAAGAAAGTGGGAGGAAAACAGTGATAAGAATCACCAATACAACAACAACAGCAATTACAATAATAATCGCAACAATTATCCCAACACTCGCAACATCAATCGCAACTACAACAAACGGCCCAACAACAACAACAACAACAACAACAACTACAACAATCATCCCAACAACAATAACAATCGTAACAACAACAACAATCAGAAGCAGCTATGCCAAAGGTGTGAAAAGTATCACTCGGGGTTCTGCACCAAATTTTGCAACAAGTGTAAAAGAAATGGTCATAGCGTGGCGAAGTGTGAGGTCTACGGACCAGGGGTTAACAGAACGAAAGGAACAAATGGTGTCGGAACGAGTAATGGCGGAGCAAGTAGTGTCAGAGCAAGTTATGCCAATGTAGTTTGTTATAAATGTGGAAAACCGGGCTACATTATTAGAAATTGCCCGAACCAGGAGAACACGAATGGACAAGGCCGCGGAAGAGTTTTCAATATTAATGCAGCAGAGGCACAGGAAGACCCGGAGCTTGTTACGGGTACGTTTCTTATTGACAATAAATCTGCTTATGTTTTATTTGATTCGGGTGCCGATAGAAGCTATATGGGTAGAGATTTTTGTGCTAAATTAAGTTGTCCATTGACGCCGTTGGATAGTAAATTTTTACTCGAATTAGTAAACGGTAAATTAATTTCAGCAGATAATATATGCCGGAATCGAGAAATTAAACTGGGTAGCGAAATATTTAAGATTGATTTGATACCAGTAGAGTTAGGGAGTTTTGATGTAATAGTTGGCATGGACTGGCTGAAGAAGGTGAAAGCAGAGATCGTATGTTATAAAAATGCAATTCGCATTGTACGAGAAGAAGGAGAACCCTTAATGGTGTACGGAGAAAAGGGCAACATGAAGCTACATCTTATTAGTAATTTGAAGGCACAAAAACTAATAAGAAAAGGTTGCTATGCTGTTCTAGCACACGTCAAGAAAGTACAAACTGAAGAAAAGAGCATCAATGATGTTCCCGTCGCAAAAGAATTTCCCGATGTATTTCCGAAAGAATTACCGGGATTACCCCCACATCGATCCGTTGAATTTCAAATAGATCTTGTACCAGGAACTACACCAATAGCTCGTGCTCCTTACAGACTCGCACCCAGCGAGATGAAAGAACTGCAAAGCCAACTGCAAGAACTATTAAAACGTGGTTTCATTCGACCAAGCACATCACCATGGGGAGCTCCTGTTTTGTTTGTCAAGAAGAAGGATGGTACATTTAGGTTGTGTATTGACTACAGAGAGTTGAACAAACTTACCATCAAAAACCGTTATCCACTGCCGAGAATTGACGACTTATTTGATCAATTACAAGGCTCGTCGGTTTATTCGAAGATCGATTTACGTTCTGGATATCATCAAATGCGAGTAAAGGAGGGTGATATTCCAAAAACTGCTTTTAGGACGCGTTATGGTCATTACGAGTTTATGGTTATGCCGTTTGGATTGACTAACGCACTGTAACGACCCGTCAAAATCGCTATTGACGCGGCACGTTAATCATTGATTCCACAGTGAGGTTTTAACCTCTATATGGTACGTTTTGATAAAATATTGCATTCATTAAAATAAGTGACTTTCTAAACATAGAAAGTTATAAACATGTGGGCGAGTGCTTAGGTATAAGCAAAACCCCGAAATACATAAGTCTTTAATTTACAGGTTGACATCACAGTCCAATTATTTATTAAACAACGCAGTTTTATTTTGAATGCAATAAACTTTGTACAAAGCATGAGAGACTCCATGCAGGCAATAAGCACATCACAGCGGAAGCATTCTAAGGACCTGAGAATAAAACATGCTAAAAAGTCAACACAAATGTTGGTGAGTTATAGGTTTAATTGCTCGAGTCATAAACATATATAAAGATAGACCACAAGATTTCATCAAAAGTTTATCAATAGATTCTACGTAACAGAGCACCCTGGTAACTAAACTTAACGCTATAGTGATAATTACCCCATTTGTTTTAATACACACAAACCAACGTGTCTTAAACTCAAATAACATACATCCGTTAAAAGGCTAGCGCTCTAGCTCGGACGGGGATGTCAAGCCCTATGGATCCATATACAATTATTCGCGCCCACCAGTCCATATCCTATGTACTGGCAGCTACAAGTTACCAAAGCTAAGAGATTTTCGGTTTAACTCAGTGTAGAATTTAGTATGTACTTGTGTCTTATCGCGTTTAAAATAAATTGCATGTATTCTCAGCCCAAAAATATTTAAAGTATTTAAAAAGGGATCTATAAACTCACAGTTCAATATTGAGACTCAATATTGTAGGCAAATTACGTAGACGTAATGATGGTAGACGACTGTATGGTTGACCTTGGATTCAAGAACAATACCCCGAACAATACCCAATATTTTCTTAGCTTAAAACGGTTTGAAACCTGAATTAAAAATACACTCGAATATACTTTATTATTATTAAACTTAAAATTATAAATTATAAATATAAATACATATATCACTCTTACAGAAGAAAGAAAAGAAGTGAAGGTGTAAAGAATTCGTCGAGCGAGCTGACTTTTTATAGTACTTTTCGATTTACTGTAGCTCATGCGATCGCATGAGTTTTCAGTGTTTTTGCCATGCGATCGCATGGCCGTCTTTTCCGTTTTTGTCTGTTAGTTCGTCGACATTAAATAGTGTTTACTGTAGCAAATAGTGTTTACTGTAGCAAATAGTGTTTACTGTAGTAAATCAATGTAGCACTGTAGCAAAATACGGTTTCACTGCAGCAAATAGTGTTTTACTGTAGCAAATAGTGTTTTACTGTAGCAAAGTAATTTTTACTGTAGCAAATAGGGTTTTACTGTAGGAAAGTCGTTTTTACTTGTACATATATATATATATATATATATATATATATATATATATATATATATATATATATATATATATATATATATATATATATATACATACATACATATAATTGTTCATGAATCGTCGAGAGTAATCAAAGGTAATTGTATATATGAAACAGTTCTAAAATTTTAAGACTCAATCTAACAGACTTTGTTTAACGTGTCAAAATAATAAATCGTATAGAGAATTGGTTTAAATTAGTCGAAATTTTCCGGGTCATCACAGTACCTCCCCGTTAAAGAAAATTTTGTCCCGAAATTTTGAGTAGTACCTGTTTCATGAGCGATATCAGTGAACAAATGTGGATACTTTTGCTTCATTTGGTCTTCACGTTTCTAAGTAAACTCGGGTCCTCGTCTTGCGTTCCAACGAACTCTAACTATCGGTATTTTGCTTTGTTTTCATTGTTTGACCTCACGGTCCATGATTTCAACAGGTTCTTCGACAAAATGGAGTTTATCATTGATTCGTATTTCGTCAAGAGGAATTATGACATCCTCTTCAGCTAAACATTTCTTCAAATTTGACACGTGAAATGTGTCGTGAACACTACTAAGTTCTTGCGGTAGCTTTAATCGATAAGCAACTGCTCCAATTCTTTCGGTGATTTCAAAGGGTCCTACGTACCTAGGACTTAGCTTTCCTCGTTTACCAAATCGTACAACACCTTTCCAGGGTGTCACTTTCAACATGACTTTGTCGCCTACTTGAAATTCTAGCGGTTTTCTTCTTACATCAGCATAACTCTTTTGGCGACTCATGGCCGTTTTCAATCGCTGTTGTATTTGAATGATCTTGTCGGTGGTTTCATGAATAATTTCTGGTCCAGTAAGTTGTCTTTTTCCTACTTCACTCTAACAGATAGGAGATCTGCACTTTCTACCGTAAAGTGCTTCAAATGGCGCTGCGTTGATGCTCGTATGATAGCTGTTATTGTATGAAAATTCTACCAACGGTAAGTGTCGACCCCAGCTGGTTCCAAAGTCAATCACACATGCTCGTAACATGTCTTCCAATGTTTGTATTGTTCTTTCACTTTGACCATCTGTCTGTGGGTGATAAGCGGTGCTCATATCTAATCGAGTTCCCAATGATTTTTGTAATGACTGCCAGAAAAGTGATGTGAATCGGGTGTCGCGATCAGATATGATGGAGATAGGTACACCATGCCTGGAAACTACTTCCTTCAAATATAGGCGTGCTAATTTCTCCATACTGTCTGTCTCCTTTATTGGTAGAAAGTGAGCTAATTTAGTTAGACGATCAACTATCACTCAAATAGTATCATGACTACTTGTAGTCCTTGGCAATTTCGTAATGAAATCCATGGTTATTCTTTCCCATTTCCACTACGGAATTTCTGGTTGTTGCAGTAATCCTGACGGCTTTTGGTGTTCAGCTTTGACCTTTGCACACGTCAAACATTTGCTTACATAAGTAGCAATTTCTGTCTTCATATTAGGCCACCAATAAAACTTCTTGAGATCGTGGTACATTTTCCCATTTCCTGGGTGAATTGAGTACCTCGTTTTGTGTGCTTCATCCAGTACTAGTTGTCTTAGATTACCATGTTTTGGTACCCATATCCTATCAGCAAAATACAGGGTTCCATCGGCTTTTACTTCAAGCTATTTTTCTAACCCTTTGCTCATTTCGCCTTTTTCATTTTCTTCTTTTAAAGCCTCTAACTGTGCTGCTTGAATTTGCTTTGTAAGATCAGTACGAATTGTAATATTCAAAGCTCGGACCCTAAGAGGTTTTACTCTTTCTTTCCGACTTAGGGCATCAGCTACAACATTAGCCTTTCCGGGGTGGTAACGGATTTCACAATCGTAATCGTTTAACAACTCTACCCAGCGACGTTGCCTCATATTGAGTTGTTTTTGATCAAAAATATGCTGAAGACTCTTATGGTCGGTGTACACTGTACACTTGGTGCCATATAGATAGTGTCTCCATATTTTGAGTGCAAAAACTACTGCTCCAAGTTCTAAATCATGCGTCGTATAGTTCTTTTCATGAATTTTTAGTTGTCGTGAGGCATATGCGATAACTTTTGTGCGTTGCATTAATACACATCCTAAACCTTGGCGCGAAGCGTCACAATAGATCACGAAATCATCATTTCCTTCTGGTAATGACAAAATGGGTGCAGACGTTAACTTCTTCTTTAATAACTGGAATGAGGATTCCTGTTCCGTGGACCAATCATACTTCTTTCCCTTTTGAGTCAATGCAGTTAAGGGTTTGGCAATTCTAGAGAAATCTTGAATGAATCTTCGGTAGTAACCAGCAAAACCTAAGAATTGGCGAATTTGTGTTGGAGTCTTCGGTGTTTCCCATTTACTAATGGCTTCGATCTTGGCAGGGTCAACTTTAATTCCATGTTTACTGACAACATGGCCCAAAAATTGTACTTCTTGTAACCAGAAATCACACTTCGAAAATTTTGCGTACAGTTCTTCTTTCTTGAGTACCTCCAGTACCAGTCTTAAGTGTTGCTCATGTTCTTCCTTGTTCTTCGAGTAAATCAATATGTCGTCGATAAAAAGAATGACAAATTTGTCTAAATACGGTCTACAGATTGCGATTTATTAGATCCATGAATACTGCTGGAGCATTAGTCAATCCAAAAGGCATGACTAAAAATTCATAGTGACCGTAATGGGTTCTGAACGCGGTTTTAGGAACATCTTCTTCCTTCACTCTTAGCTGATGATATCCGGAGCGTAGATCAATCTTGGAATAAACACTTGATCCTTGCAATTGATCAAACAAATCATCAATCCTCGGTAATGGGTACCGATTCTTGATCGTTAATTTGTTTAATTCTCGGTAATCTATGCACATTCTCATAGATCCATCCTTCTTCTTGACAAACAGAATAGGAGCACCCCAAGGTGAAAAACTAGGACGAATAAATCCACGGTCCGATAATTCTTGTAACTGGTCTTGTAATTCTTGCATTTCTGAAGGTGCAAGTCTATATGGAGATCGGGCTACAGGTGCAGCTCCTGGTATGAGATCAATCTGGAATTCTACACATCTGTGTGGAGGTAGCCCCGGTAATTCTTCTGGAAATACTTCGGGATATTCTCTTACAACCGGTATGTCATTAATGCTTCTTTCTTCAGTATCGATCTTCTTTACGTGTGCCAGAATAGCATAACAAACTTTTCTTATAAGTTTCTGGGCCTTCATACAGCTGAGAGCTGATAAAGTTCAGCTTTGAGTTGCTCTTCTCCCCAAAAATCATTAATGACATTTCATCCTTACGAGGGATGCGGATTGCTTTCTCAGCGCAAAAAACTTCCACTCTTATTTTGGACATCCAGTCCATGCCAACGATTACGTCAAAACTTCCTAATTCTACGGGTATCAAATTGATTTTGAAGGTTTCACCAGCGAGATTTATTTCGCAACCATGGCAAATTTTATCGGCTTTTATCAGTTTACCATTAGCTAATTCAATAGTATATTTATCGTCTAGAGGTAATGATGCACATTTTAGTTTAGAACTAAAGTCTTTACACATATAACTTCTATCAGCACCCGTATCAAACATAATAGAAGCTAGTTGATTATTAACGGTAAAAGTACCCATGACAAGATTAGGATCCTCACGTGATTCACTGGTACTAACATTAAATGCCCTCCCACGTGCGGGTTCTTTATTCTTCTCCTTATCAGGGCATTGATTTATAAAGTGACCAGACTTCCCGCATCCATAACATTTTTTGACATCGGTCGATTTTGTCTTTACTTCAGAAACGGTGGCATAACAATCTTTCGCCACATGTCCTTTCTTGTTGCACTTATCACAGACCACTTGGCAATAACCTGCATGATGTGTGTAACATCTTTTGCAGAACGGATGGGGTCCCTTATAGTTTGGACTAGCAGTTGCCCCATCTTGTTTACCTTTAAAAGTTTCTTGTTTCTTCAGTTGAGTACTTTTGCCCTTATAGTCTTCCCATTTCCTCTTTCCTTCAGTTGTCTTGACTTCGGTAATTGGTGCCTTATTCGAACTCTCTGTGATCTGGTCCATGAGTTGGTGTGCCATTGTCATGGCTTCCTGCATCGTATTTGGTTTGGATGATGTAACATTTCCTTTGATATTTATTGATAAACCTTCAATATACATTTCTATCTTTCGTTTCTCGTTTGGCACCAATTCGGGACACAACAAGGCTAGTTCCATGAAACGCTTTTCATAGTTATTGAGATTCGCGCTGATAATCTTCAGATTACGTAACTCAGATTCCATTTTTTTGATCTCGTTTCGAGGACAGTACTCCTCGATTAGCATCTTTTTCAGTTCTTCCCAAGGGATATCATATGCCGTATCTATTCCTTCTGCTTTAGCATAATTGTTCCACCAAGTAAGTGCACCGTCTTGCAACGTACACGAAGCATACTTTGACTTGTCTCCGTTCGCATAATTACTGATTTTGAAAACGGACTCCATCTTTTCAAACCATCGGGTTAGACTGACTGGTCCCTCGGTTCCACTAAACGTCTGTGGTTTGCATCCTTGAAAAGTTTTGTATGAGCATCCGTTTCGTGAGTTTGTGTTTACGGCTGCTGCTTTGGCTGCTGCTTCGGCTGTTGCTTTTGCTGCCTCGGTTGCAGCAATTCTTTCATTCACACGTTTCTCGACTAGTTGCTCAAACTCAGCATCCGACATTTGAGACATGTTTCTTCAATAAACACAACAGATATAATTTAATCATATAGAATATTATAGGTAAAATGAGTTGTCAATAGTTAATCGTAGCATATTAATAATATGAACCGATTATTATAAAAGCCTTTTCTTCTTATTAGCATTTTATAATTATTTCTAGGGTATTACCTACCCGTTAAGTTCATACATAATAGCTAGTACAAGGAATTAACTACTAAAATCCTAATAATATTCCACTATGAAAAATTATAGCGAGTTACTACATTATTATGTAATAATAATAATAATAATAAGTAGTAATAATACAAATAATCATTCCATGCATTTATTATTAATAAACCAAAATAATACAATACCATACAATACTGATATTTTACATATGTTTATTTTACATAACAAGATGGAGTAGCACACATAAGCAATAGAATAGCGCATGGAAGATTTATGGTTGCGAGGTCGTTTATTCAGAACTATCAGAAACTTCTTCCCATTTGGTTCTCTCTGCCAATTGTTTGTGTGCACATGGTCCGACAGACATTCTGGCAGTGTATTTTATTTTTGGTTGGGGTTTTGAGGTACCCGTTGCCTCAGTGGGTTTAATACAATAAGGGTGGTTACAGATCGAATGGTCATGTTCCTTTTTAATAATTAAGGACTTTTTATTATTGTGGTTGTTTTTATTATCTATAGCAAGTTGGAATTTCTCCTTAGTGACCTCTTTTATTTCATTAGCAAAATCCTCCTCCTTACTGATTTCGTCTGATGACGAACTGTCTGAGTCATGTGTAGGAGAATATGATGACGAACTGCGAGAATATGTACCGGTGGTCATGAACCGAAATCTGCCAGGCGTAATCGGCACAACCCGCCCGTCGGCGGTATATCTGGACCAATGTCCATATTTGTTTAGAAATGGACGATCCTCGTTTACTCCAGGGATCATGGGTCCATGCCAACGATACTGTGGCTCCGGAAAACTAAAGCTGGGTGGAGCTGGAACCTCCTCTGGGTTTACCGGGAGTTGAGATTCCCCGGCTAACACAATTTCTTCTTTAATAGGTATTGGAACGCCCTTTTCAGTTGTGGATAGAATAGATTCAGTGTCCGATTCCGAGTCGTACAAAATGATAGGATTAGAAGAAGTCATCTATCACATAATTGAAACAACAATTACGTTAGCATATAAATATATCACATATAATATTTTTGACCAAATGATAAGCAAAAATCAATAAAAACAGATATGGTCATAGTCCAGACTCACTAATGCATCCTAACAATTACCAGTTAAACACACTAATGTAATTTCTGGTTCCCTATGACCTCAAGCTCGGATACCAACTGTAACGACCCGTCAAAATCGCTATTGACGCGACACGTTAATCATTGATTCCACAGTGAGGTATTGACCTCTATATGGTACGTTTTGATAAAATATTGTATTCATTAAAATAAGTGACTTTCTAAACATAGAAAGTTATAAACATGTGGGCGAGTGCTTAGGTATAAGCAAAACCCCGAAATACATAAGTCTTTAATTTACAGGTTGACATCACAGTCCAATTATTTATTACACAACGCAGTTTTATTTTGAATGCAATAAACTTTGTACAAAGCATGAGAGACTCCATGCAGGCAATAAGCACATCACAGCGGAAGCATTCTAAGGACCTGAGAATAAAACATGCTAAAAAGTCAACACGAATGTTGGTAAGTTATAGGTTTAATTGCTCGAGTCATAAACATATATAAAGATAGACCACAAGATTTCATCAAAAGTTTATCAATAGATTCTACGTAACAAAGCACCCTGGTAACTAAACTTAACGCTATAGTGATAATTACCCCATTTGTTTTAATACACGCAAACCAACGTGTCTTAAACTCAAATAACATACGTCCGTTAAAAGGCTAGCGCTCTAGCTCGGACGGGGATGTCAAGCCCTATGGATCCATATACAATTATTCGCGCCCACCAGTCCATATCCTATGTACTGGCAGCTACTAGTTACCAAAGCTAAGGGATTTTCGGTTTAACTCAGTGTAGAATTTAGTATGTACTTGTGTCTTATCGCGTTTAAAATAAATTGCATGTATTCTCAGTCCAAAAAATATTTAAAGTATTTAAAAAGGGATCTATAAACTCACAGTTCAATATTGAGACTCAATATTGTAGGCAAATTGCGTAGACGTAATGATGGTAGACGACTGTATGGTTGACCTTGGATTCAAGAACAATACCCCGAACAATACCCAATATTTTCTTAGCTTAAAACGGTTTGAAACCCGAATTAAAAATACCCTCGAATATACTTTATTATTATTAAACTTAAAATTATAAATTATAAATATAAATATATATCACTCTTACAGAAGAAAGAAAAGAAGTGAAGGTGTAAAGAATTCGTCGAGCGAGCTGACTTTTTATAGTACTTTTCGATTTACTGTAGCTCATGCGATCGCATGAGTTTTCAGTGTTTTTGCCATGCGATCGAATGGCCGCCTTTTCCGTTTTTGTCTATTAGTTCGTCGACATCAAATAGTGTTACTGTAGCAAATAGTGTTTTGATAATGCTAAAAACGAACATATATTTCATAGCATTATTCCTCAAGAAAGACAAGCTTTTAGTTGCAATTGTTCTATTTACAAGTGATATTCGTTTAAATAATAAAAGGTGAAGACAAAAGACAGATTCGACGAATTGAAGACGCAAACGACCAAAAAGCTCAAAAGTACAAAAGACAATCAAAAAGGTTCCAATTATTGATAAGAAACGTCTCGAAATTACAAGAGTACAAGATTCAAAACGCAAAGTACAAGATATTAAATTGTACGCAAGGACGTTCGAAAATCCGGAACCGGGACCAGAGTCAACTCTTAACGCTCGACGCAACGGACTAAAAATTACAAGTTAACTATGTATATAAATATAATATAATATATAATTAATTATATTAATTATATATATATTATATTTATAAATAAAAACCGTCGGCAGAGAAAGACTCCAAGGGACTGAGCTGTAATTTCATTCTCCGCGACTCGCGGAGTTTGAAGGCCAAAATGGCCGCGAGTCGCGGAGCCCCCAGTTTTGAAACTCCCTATAAAGCAAACCGAATTCTGATCATTTTCATCCATCTTTTTCTTCTTCTCTCATATATACGTAAAATATATATATATATATTTATAATTTATATTTTAATTTTAATTATAATTCCAATAATAAGGGTATGTTAGCGAATATTGTAAGGGTGTAAGTCGAAATTCTGTCCGTGTAACGCTACGCTATTTTTAATCATTGTAAGTTATGTTCAACCTTTTTACATTAATGTCTCGTAGCTAAGTTATTATTATGCTTATTTAAAACGAAGTAATCATGATGTTGGGCTAATTACTAAAATTGGGTAATTGGACTTTGTACCATAATTGGGGTTTGGACAAAAGAACGACACTTGTGGAAATTAGACTATGGGCTATTAATAGGCTTTATATTTGTTTAACTAAATGATAGTTTGTTAATGTTAATATAAAGATTTACAATTGGGCGTCCTTATAAATTACCATATACACTCGATCGGACACGGTGGGCGGGGTATTTATATGTACGAATAATCGTTCATTTAACCGGACACGGGAATGGATTAATAGCCACTAGAATAATTAAAACAGGGGTGAAATTACATTCAAGGGTAATTGGTGTAATTGCTAACAAAGTAGTAAAACCTTGGTTTACACGCAGTTGATAACCTGGTGTATTCATTAAACAAAGTATTAAAACCTTGTTACAATTCGAATCCCCAATTAGTTGGAATATTTAACTTCGGGTATAAGAATAATTTGATGAGGACACTCGCACTTTATATTTATGACTGATGGACTGTTATGGACAAAAACCAGACGGACATATTAAATAATCCAGGACAAAGGACAATTAACCCATGGGCATAAAACTAAAATCAACACGTCAAACATCATGATTACGGAAGTTTAAATAAGCATAATTCTTTTATTTCATATTTAATTTCCTTTATTTTATATTTAATTGCACTTCTAATTATCGCATTTTTATTGTTATTGTATTTAATTGCACTTTTAATTATCGTACTTTTTAATTATCGCAATTTTATTTTATCGCACTTTTATTGCAATTTCATTATCGTTATTTATTTTACGCTTTAAATTAAGTCTTTTATTTATTTAATATTTTACATTAGGTTTTAACTGCGACTAAAGTTTTAAAATCGACAAACCGGTCATTAAACGGTAAAAACCCCCTTTATAATAATAATATTACTTATATATATATTTGTATTTTTATAAAAGTAAACTAATATAGCGTTAAGCTTTGTTTAAAGATTTCCCTATGGAACGAACCGGACTTACTAAAAACTACACTACTGTACGATTAGGTACACTGCCTATAAGTGTTGTAGCAAGGTTTAAGTATATCCATTCTCTAAATAAATAAATATCTTGTGTAAAATTGTATCGTATTTAGTAGTATTTCCTGCTAAAATTAATAACTATTTCGTATCCCTTAGCTTTGACATCAAGTATTTTTGGCGCCGCTGCTGGAGAACTTTCTAAACGCCAGAAGCGCAACGCTAATAATAAAAAATAAAAAAAAAAGAGATTTTTTCTATTAAAAGTCGCTTTTGTAAAAATACGTTTTAAATATTTGAAAATATAAAAAGAAAAACAAAAATATAAGTATTTTTAAGATTTTGTTAAATATTTAAGTTGATTAAGTTTCTTTATTTTTATTTTAGTTTATAAAAAATATAAGTTTTATTTAAATATCTTTTATTTATATAAAAACAGAAAAAAAAAAAATAAATAAAGAAAAACGCGTTGAAATTAAACCTGTCAGTTGAAATTCTGAACCCCGCGACTCGTGGGGTTTGATGTTTTAAATACCGCAACTCGCGGAGTGACTCTGACACGAGACAGAACCCTAATTCAGCATTAATTACGGGGTATTTAATAATTATTATTATTATTAACCCTAATTATTATTATTATTATTATTATAATTAATTTTATTTTAACTTTTACTTTTTATTTAATTTATGTATTTAGTATTAATTAGTTTTATTAAATTATAAATTTAATAGTTTTAATAAATAAATAATATAAAAATAATATTTTTATAAAAATTGTAATTTTTACAACTTTTTGTATATTTTTATATTTTGTCCCTTTTTAATCGTTGTAGCGTAATATTTGTATTTTTCGCTCATATTTAATTTTAAACTTAGTTTTTGCCATAGTCATTTTTACTCCTAGATTTTTAGGCTTGGCCGTAGAATTCCTTAAGTGCTTTTTCTTTAGACTAAGATTTAGGTACTCTAGAATTTTGCGACGCCTTTTTAAGTTTTAGTTTCTTTTTAAGTTATTTCCATTTGGGATTTAGTTTTTCCTGTAAGCTTTAATATTTTTAGACACTTTTTACTATGTATCAATTATCATTCCAATTAGTAATATCAATTTGCGATTATAATTTTAAGTTAGTTGTAGTAATAAGGTTAGGTTAGTCAAGTATTTTTAATTTTTTATAAGTTTCTTTTATTTTTCCGTCACCTTTTATTTTTTTCAACCATTTTTCTTTTTCAATTTTTTTTTCCGACGAACTCTTTTTCTTTCTTATTTCTCGCTATTCTAGTTTTAGGACATAGATTTTTATTCTACTTCTTATCTAAATTTCTTAAAATTACGAAAATTTATTTTGAGTGGTTAAATTGATAGACATCAAAATTTTCTGGTTCGTAGTAATAGTTGGATTTGTACGTGGACCGGGTTATTGGAGCCAAACAGTCCTCAATTATATTGAGACCAAACAAATCCTGCCCCTCTGCTGCATCTTTTGGCTATTCAAAACGTGGGCAAAATCAGAAAAGTCTATTGGTTGGATAACTTATTATAATTTTTCTTTCCTTTTTAAAACTAATAGGATATTCAGTGAATGCACCGAGCAAGACGTTCATCACCTTTTGTACGTTCACCACCTGTAACTAGATCAAGACATTTAGCAAATATAACCGCCGTTGATTTTTCTTTAGAATCGTCATCCAGTCGACCAAGTACTTCAGTTCAAATTTCCGATAATCCATTTTTTGAACCCGACCTCACAATTGAGAATCCGGAAAATATTCAGGAACGGTTCGTAGATCCTGAACCACTAAACTTTCCTCCGGAGCCACCAATCATTCAAACAGAGATTGTTGAGGAACGAACCATTAAATCAGAATCATCTAGTGATACCGATTCAACAAATTCAATTATGGAGAATCTGGAACCTTTAAGTATGGAAGACCGAATGAGAGCTAAACGCACTGGCCAAGGTCACGCAATTACTCATCCAGACATTAATGCGCCAGATTATGAAATTAAAGGACAAATTCTACACATGGTGACTAATCAATGCCAATTTAGTGGTGCGCCGAAGGAAGATCCAAATGAACATCTACGTACCTTTAATAGGATCTGCACACTATTTAAAATACGAGAAGTGGAGGATGAACAGATATATCTCATGTTATTTCCCTGGACTTTAAAGGGAGAAGCCAAAGATTGGTTAGAATCGTTACCTGAAGGGGCGATTGATACATGGGACGTTTTAGTTGAAAAATTTCTTAAACAATTCTTTCCTGCATCTAAAGCCGTAAGACTTCAAGCAGAAATTGTTACGTTTACACAGAAACCAAATGAAACTCTATATGAGGCGTGGACTAGATATGGAAAGTTGTTAAGAGGATGTCCGCAACATGGTTTAGACACCTGTCAAATAGTACAAATATTCTACCAAGGATGCAACATCACTACAAGGAAAGACATAGATATAGCAGCTGGTGGTTCCATTATGAAGAAAACCAAAACTGATGCTTACAAAATTATTGATAACACTGCTTCCCACTCACATGAGTGGCACCAAGAAAAAGATATCGTTAGATCATCTAAAGCAGCTAGAGCCGATTCTAGCCATGACTTAGATTCCATTTCCGCAAAGATAGATGCTGTGGAGAGACGAATGGAAAAGATGACTAAGGATATTCACTCAATACGAATTAGTTGTGAGCAGTGTGGAGGACCACATTTGACAAAAGATTGTCTCAGTATTGAATTAACAATGGAACAAAGAGAGAATATTTCATACATAAACCAAAGGCCTGGAAATAATTATCAGAATAATTATCAACCGCCAAGACCGATTTACAATCAAAACCAGAATTATAACCGAAATATTCCATACAACAACCAACAAGGTCCTAGCAATCAACAAGTATCCAATAATACTTACAATCAGCAAAGACCGAATTTTCAAAACAAACCACCACAACAAACCGATGATAAAAAGCCGAATTTAGAAGATATGATGACAAAGCTAGTTGAAACTCAAACACAGTTTTTCACATCTCAGAAACAAACCAATGAACAAAATACTCAAGCATTTAGAAATCAACAAGCTTCTATTCAAAATCTGGAACAAGAAGTGAGTAACCTAGCAAGGTTAATAGGTGAAAGAAAACCGGGAAGTCTACCTAGTGATACAAATGCTAACCCCCTGAGTGAAACAGCTAAAGCCATTACCACAAGAAGTGGCACAACACTTAAACCACCTGAAATACCTGTAACTTCTGATGAAACCATTCCTACTCCACAAGAACCACAACCTGATCAAGTTAAGGAAAAAGAACCGGTAGTTGAAAAGGTTAATGAAGATAACACAGTTAAGGATAAACCTTATGTTAAACCATATCAACCACCACTTCCTTACCCGAGTAAAATGAAGAAAGAGAAACTTGAAGCCGAGCAATCCAAATTTTTGGATATGTTTAAACAGATAAATGTAAATCTTCCTTTCATTGATGTGATTTCAGGAATGCCTAGATATGCTAAATTCTTGAAAGATCTAATCTCAAATAGAAAGAAAATGGAAGAACTCTCGGCTGTTACTATGAATGCTAATTGTTCAGCAGTGCTGTTGAATAAGATACCAGAAAAACTATCTGATCCAGGAAGTTTCACAATTCCATGTTTTCTGGGTAGTCTTAGTTCAATAGAAGCATTGGCAGACTTAGGTGCTAGTATAAATCTAATGCCGTATTCACTATACGCTAAACTAGACCTTGGAGAATTAAAACCAACCAGAATAAGCATACAACTATAGATCAATAAAATATCCTAGAGGGATAATGGAGAACATGCTAGTTAAAGTTGGTACTTTAGTATTTCCAGTAGATTTTGTTGTTCTGGACATGGAAGAAGATTCTCAAGTTCCTCTCATATTAGGAAGACCATTCTTAAACACGGCTAAAGCAATGATAGACGTGTTCGGTAAGAAACTGACCCTAAGTATAGAGGATGAGAGTGTTACCTTTTCAGTTGATAGAGCAATGCAACAACCACAATCTGCAGATGATACATGTTATTATATTCAAACTATAGATGCACATGCAGAATTATTAGAAGAATTTCCAGAATTACAAGGAACAGGAGAATGTTCTTTAGGAGAAGGTAATGAACCAATTAATGAAGCTGAAATGTTAGCTACACTTATAGCTAATGGATATGAACCAACAACAGAAGAAATTCAAATGCTAAAAGAAGAAGACAGATATCGATACAAATCATCGATAGAAGAACCTCCGAAATTAGAGTTAAAGCCACTTCCAAACCATTTGGAATACGCTTATTTACATGGTGAATCTGAATTACCTGTAATAATATCGTCTTCTCTTACTGAAAATGAGAAATCACAACTCATTTCTGTGTTGAAAGCTCATAAACCAGCCATTGCATGGAAGATTCATGATATTAAAGGAATAAGTCCTTCGTATTGCACACATAAAATCCTTATGGAAGAAGGTCATAAAACGTATGTGCAACGCCAACGAAGACTAAATCCTAATATGCAAGATGTAGTTAAGAAGGAGATTATTAAACTGCTAGATGCAGGTTTGATATATCCAATTTCTGATAGTCCATGGGTAAGCCCAGTTCAATGCGTACCTAAGAAGGGTGGCATGACTGTCATTACAAATGAGAAAAATGAGCTTATTCCTACTAGGACTGTAACAGGATGGCGTGTATGTATTGATTATAGAAAATTAAATGACGCCACCAGAAAAGATCACTTTCCCTTACCTTTCATAGATCAAATGTTGGAAAGATTAGCCGGAAATAGTTACTATTGTTTTCTAGATGGATTTTCCGGATATTTTCAAATTCCAATAGCACCCGAAGATCAAGAGAAAACCACACTCACGTGCCCTTATGGTACTTTTACTTACAAACGCATGCCATTTGGACTTTGCAACGCCCCTGCAACCTTTCAAAGGTGTATGATGGCGATTTTTCACGACATGATAGAAGAATGCATGGAAGTATTCATGGATGACTTTTCAGTCTTCGGTGATACATTTAAATCATGTCTAATTAATCTGGAACGAATGCTAATTAGATGCGAACAATCAAATCTAGTACTTAATTGGGAGAAATGCCATTTCATGGTTAAAGAAGGCATCGTTCTTGGACATAAAATTTCAAAAGAAGGAATTGAAGTGGATAGAGCTAAAGTAGATGTAATTGCTAAACTTCCACATCCCACCAATGTTAGAGGAGTTATGAGTTTTCTAGGGCATGCCGGTTTTTACCGACGTTTCATAAAAGATTTTTCTAAAATTGCCACTCCTATGAATAAACTCCTAGAAAAGGATGCGCCATTCATCTTTTCAGATGAGTGTATCAAATCTTTTAATATTCTTAAAGAGAAACTCACTAATGCGCCGATCATGATAACACCAAATTGGAATCTACCATTTGAACTAATGTGCGATGCAAGTGATTTTGCAATGGGAGCCGTTTTAGGACAAAGGATTGAAAAACGATTTCAACCTATATATTATGATAGTAAGACGTTACAAGGAGCACAAACGAACTATACAACTACTGAAAAAGAACTCCTTGCTATTGTCTTTGCTTTTGACAAATTTCGATCATATCTCGTTCTAGCAAAAACGGTGGTCTATACCGACCATTCTGCTCTTAGATACCTATTTTCAAAACAAGATGATAAATCAAGATTAATCCGTTGGATCTTACTCTTACAAGAGTTTGATATTGAAATCCGAGATAAAAGAGGAGCAGAAAATCTCGCCGCTGATCATCTTTCTCGTCTTGAAAATCCCGAATTAGAAGTTCTAAATGAATCGGCCATACAAGACAACTTTCCTGATGAATATCTATTGAAGATAGATTATAAAGAAATCCCATGGTTTGCAGACTATGCAAACTACTTAGTTTGTGGATTCCTTGAAAAAGGATTATCGTACCAAAGACGAAAGAAATTCTTCAGTGATATAAAACACTATTTCTGGGAAGATCCACATCTGTTTAAAAGTTGTCCCGATGGAATAATACGCCGATGTGTATTTGGAGATGAAGCTAGTAAAATTTTAAACCATTGTCACACAGGACCAACAGGAGGGCATTATGGGCCTCAACTAACAGCAAGAAAAGTTTATGAAGCTGGATTCTATTGGCCTACAATTTACAAAGACGCACACCTTCTTTGCAAATCCTGTGATGCATGTCAAAGGGCCGGAAAAATAAGTCAACGTGATGAAATGCCACAAAATGTCATCCAAGTATGTGAAGTATTTGACATTTGGGGTATTGACTTTATGGGTCCATTTCCAAAATCTCATAATAATCTATATATACTCGTAGCCATTGATTATGTATCTAAATGGGCGGAAGCACAAGCTCTCCCAACTAACGATGCACGAGTTGTAGTCAACTTTTTAAAACGTCTTTTTGCAAGGTTTGGAACACCGAAAGCTTTAATAAGTGATCAGGGTACTCATTTCTGTAATAATCAACTTGAGAAAGTTCTTAAAAGATATGGAGTAACTCATAAAATCTCCACCGCATATCATCCACAAACAAGTGGACAAGTTGAAAATACCAACCGAGCTTTAAAACGTATTTTAGAGAAAACCGTAGGATCAAATCCGAAGGAATGGTCCATTAAATTGGAGGATGCACTCTGGGCTTTTAGAACAGCCTACAAAACTCCAATTGGAACCACACCTTTTAGACTTGTTTATGGAAAAGCATGTCATCTTCCAGTAGAAATTGAACACAAAGCATTTTGGGCTTTGAAGACATGTAATCTTGATTTACATGAAGCTGGACGTCTACGATTAAGTCAACTAAATGAATTAGAAGAATTAAGACATGAAGCATACGAAAATTCGTTAATCTATAAAGAAAGAACGAAGAAATGGCATGATAAAAGAATCAGAAGTTCAAAAGAATTTAAAGAAGGAGACAGAGTTCTTCTTTTCAATTCACGATTCAAGCTATTTCCTAGAAAATTGAAATCAAGATGGTCTGGACCATTCATAGTCAAAAGAGTTTTCCCATACGGAACGATAGAATTAATAAATTCAAATGGGATGGAATTTAAAGTTAATGGTCACAGAGTTAAACATTACATACATGGTCCGATGGAAGTCGACAACGAAGTTAATCATAATTTCGACACCACAGCTAACTAAGTGTGGGGAGAATCAAGTCTTTAAAGGATAATATGTATTTCTGTTAGAGTTAGATTGTCTGTTTTCGTGTAAATCTCGAAAATGGAACCCGAATGGTCTTTCCCTAGCAGACCCTAAAGAACTAGTCTTCTCCCCCCATTCTGAATTTTTATTTTTTTTAGGTTTTTACAAAATGAAGACTGCCTGTGAACTAAACCATGGTCTAATGCTACACGCTTTGATCACTAAACGTAATAATGACATACTACCGAGTGAAATAGTATCAGTAATCAGAGAAAGAATGGACGGAGTTAGAAAAGAATCCAGATGCGAAGATAATAAGTTACAATTTGGTAAAGGAAAATCAAAATCCGCAGCGAAAAGAAGAGAACGACACCTAGAACGATGTCACAAATGCGGAAAATGGTCACATGGAGGTAAATGTTCAAATAATCAAACCTATTCAAATACCGAATTTGTTACTTTATGCAGAGACGGACCGTTCATATGTTTAGAAGAAAAGACACTGAATGCGCGAGGTTACGCCTATATAGCCATGGAAAACCAATTAAACCGACTATCTTATGAATGGGATAGATCATATAACTAAGAAATCTATTTCACAGGTATGTCTGTACAGTTTTTATTTTTATTTTTATTTTTAACCTTTTGATAATAAACGCTAATTTGTTCGCTAAAAAGTATTAAATTGGTATTGAATAAAATTAGGTTTGGCGACCGAAATTATTGATATCATTCAAAAATTTATTACATCACTGCGAAATTTAACGTTTATTCTTAAGGTATAATTATCTTTAATCAATCAACCCAAAATATTCCAAAAATTCGTCATGAGTTAAATTAGGTCTTGGAACCGAAATTACTTTACCGAAAAGAGGGGCGCATATTTTTGATAATATTTGATTGATTAAAGTGGGATAAAAAGACAAAAAGATTTTTAATTTTATTTTTACCATGTTTTTAAAATTAATATTTAAATCTTAAATTAATATTGTAAACTTTGTAAAAACAATATATTTAAAATTGTAAATATTTGAAAAATTAATATAAGTTTGGTATGAATTTATAATATGAATTTTTAAATTAAGATTGGTGTGAACTTTTAATTTTTAAAATATGAATTTTTAATTTTATGCATTTCAAATTTTAAGTTTGGTGTGAATTTTTAATATTAATTTTGAATTTCATATTTAAGTTGTGTGAATTTAAAAACAAAAATTTACTTTATCTCATTAAGTTAAAAATATGATTTTTAAAATTCGTCGTAAGTTGAAGACTAGGTCTTTGAACCGAAATTGCTTTACCCGAGGGAGGGACGAGAACTTTTATTATCATTATTTTTAATCTTATTGAATTAAAGTATGCCAAAAACATTAAAAAAAACCCCAACAATCTTAGCTTTTAAAACAATCGCTACAAAAAGACAAATTTTAAAATTTTGTCGAGGGACGGACTAGGACATCGATCCGAAACGACCTCGTCCTAAATAACAAGGGAAACAAAATTTTAAAATTAAGTACTTAATTGTTTCAAAGGTTAATGATTATAAAAAAAAAACAAAAAAAACAAACTCCGCGAGTCGCGGAGTTTGAAGTGCAATTCGCCGCGAGTCGCGGAGGAGTCGGATTACAGAAAAAAAAAATAAAGAGCTGCAACAGCTCAGTTTCACACACCACAACTCAAAAATACTGCGAGAAACACTCCGAAAATACACCCAAAAACACCCCAAAAATCCCAATTTTTAACAGTTAATCACCAAATTTTTTACTAAAATCATGTTGAGAAGGATGCTATCTAAGAATTACTCAAGAAAAACGGTAAATTTCTACACCTAAACACCATTTAATCCGAAATTTGGTGTTCTTGAGCAATTTTTTCCCCAATTTCATTTTGATGCTTTTTAGTGTAATTATGCTTAAATTGTTTATGTATTATGCTTGTATAACCTAGATTGATGCTGTTTAACATGATTAGAAGCCTTAAACTTCAAATTTTGAATAATCTAGGGTTTGTGTTCTTGAGCAAATTTGGGGCTTTTTGATATAAACAGGTTATGGCCGATTTTTGTCATGAATTGTTGCTAAAATAAGTAATGTAACATGTTTAGGTAGTTAAATGATCCAAACTTTGAGCCTAAATATGATTTTTGAGAATTAAAGTGGACTTTTTCAAGTCTAAAATTCATGAACTTGATTTTTGAAAGATAATGCCATTTGAGACTTGTTTAATTGCTAGTAATGATTATTTTGACATGTTATTTGAGTTGAATGCTTATGAACTTGGCGAACATTTTCGTATATGCTTATTTGCAAAAGTGTAGATTTGATAAAAATGTGAAAATGAGCTTAAGTTTGATATAAATTGATCATGTCATTGTAATTATTTTGATTGATGATTTTGCTGACACTAATGCATATTTGGATGCACAAAAATTGTGTTTGATGTGTTTTGCAGACTGAAAGGGGTGAATCTTCATCCCAAGCCCGCAATGCTCCTGCTGAGAATATGGAACAACAGGAGGTGGATAACTACTACAAGCAGGATATACCTCATTCAGTCATGACCTTTTCTGATATGCACTTGGAAGAGTTACACCCGAACCTGAGATTTGACAGACTTTGGATAGATTATCCAAAATACCAAAGGGGTTTGCATACTCTTCATTCTAAGGTTGTTGAGGTACCGAGGGTCATAGAATGGGGACCCTTAGAAGCTATAGAATTGGCCGGGCCAATTAGGGAATTACTTGTACAGAGGTATGGTAATTCTTCTTTTAATGACTGGGTACATTTATTCACCATGCGTAGACCTGTATATAAAGTATGGTGTGAAGAATTGTTATGTAGTATAGAGTTGAATGATCGGGTAGCTAGTTTAACCGATCGTTCTTTTATTAGATTTTTGTTAGGCGGTTCGATGCGCCACATGTCTTTAATGGACATGGCTCAGGCTTTACGTATATATACGCCTGAGGAGTTAGCGTCTGCCGATTGTAGAGGATTGATACTAAACGGTAGAAAAATAGATGAAAATTTTGATACACACGATGTGTGGAGTCAAATGACAAGCCATCACCGTTTCAAAGGGGGAAATTACTCTTATTTGGATATAGATAGAGCAGAATTAAGAGTGATACATAGGTTTTTAGCTAATTCGATTACACAAAGGGGTAAGAACAAGGAAAAAGTAAATGAACAGGATTTGTTTTACCATATGTGTATTCGAGACCCACAAAGCGCTGTAAGTATACCATATTGTGTGGGTTATTATTTATCAGCTATGGTTCGGGGGATGCGACCGCATAGCATAATAGGAGGTGGTATTTTTATTACTTTGATTGGTGAATATCTCGGTGTGGATATAAGTCGGGGGGGATTATTAGTAGAAGAACCAGAACCCCGCGATACTATAGGTTTAAATGTATACCATGGTGCGAAAGTTTTGAAGAGGCGAAATAACGCCACAGTACGATACCATGGTAGACATCCACAGGTGGAGAGAAACCAACAGCAAGGTAATGTAGGAGGGGGGAATGAGATGCAAGAAATGCAAAGGTTTATAGCTTCTCAGGAATACGAAAATGCTAGACAGAGAGCATTTGAAGATTGGCAAGTTCATCAGAACCAAATCATAGCTCATTGCCAACATATAGGTAGAAACTATATTCCTACACCGAAACCCATCTTCCCTCCCTGGTCTATAGAGATGCAGCCACCGTATCCTACGTATGACCCTGCCGAAGCATTCTATAGCACCTATGGTTATGCCTGGAACCCCTATGTACCAGTATCATCCCTAGTATACTTATTTTTTTTTTTTATTTTGTAATTTGTAATGATTGATACGTTTAATCCTTTTGTTAATATTGTAATCATTTTTATAATTGTCTAACTTTTATTCTTAGATTTTAATAATTTTTGAATGTGGGGTAATATACCAAACTTCAAAAATATGTATATATATTTGCAGTTTATCTTATGTACACAACAGGGTAAAACAACGCATTTTCAAAGACTGGCATTAAGTTCAGCAAAAGCAACTAATTTTGACGACAAGATGCAAAATATATGTGAAATAACAACAAGACGGAATGAACAAATGATGTGCACCATTTATCATTCAGCAAACAAACGCCAATATATTTGGAAACTTTGGTAAAAATTTAATCATTTTCACACTAATCACCCTCAATAATTTAAATTGTTACTGATTTCTTGCAAATGAGGGCATTGCAAGATCTTAAGTGTGGGGAGGGGTTAAATTCTTTCGGATTTTAAAAATTTTTACTTTATACACTTGGTTACCATTAAAAATACTAGTAAAGCAGTAGTTGTATTAGAATCTAGTGCTCTCTGATAATAAAGAACAGCCCTGGTCTTATATACTGACTACCCAATTCTAGTAAAATTTTTCAAAATTTTCAATTAAATGAACTAAAAATCATGTTTATACATATTTATGAACGATAAAACTAGGTTTTAACACCGAAATTATTGTTACCTCAAAAAGGACATAAATTGAGAAACAAACCAAAATGTTAAAATTCATTTAAAATGGAATATAGGACGATAAAAAGGAAAATAAAAGCCAAGTGTGGGAAAATTTACCAAGTTATCTTAAACATATGTCACATATATCTGTAACAAATAACTGAAAATACTTCTGCTTTGGACTAAACTAAACTGTTTTACCCAATGAAAGAAAAGAAGAGATGGATCTACACGATGAATCAATTCCATCATTAAAAGGAAGTAAAGTCTTCCGAAAAAGAAACGCGCTTCTTGATTTAGGTCATGAAGTTGTCGTCCAGACCAGCTGTAGGTTGACGAAAAATCTAGAAAAGTCATCACTAAAATCAGCAGGAAATCCACGGACCTCAGCATTAAACAGGGTCGCCAAGTGGTCAGATTTATCCTAACCATGAGAAGGATTTATCTCGTACAATGGGGGGGGCACCATGCAAATTAGCTGGATAAGACTAATGAATCAGATCCCCAGAAAGGATAATCTCCTTAAAGATTAAAAATCAGCTTTTAAGACTGATATTACTCAATCCTAGAGATTGACCTTAAAGATTGAGAATTCAAACTCATGGAATTCAATGATATCTAAACTCGAGCTTGAACGAGAAAATATTTTGATCAAAATTATAAACCGATTTGTTTTCTGAAAACCCATTTTCAATGCGTTCATTACCATTGAACGTAAAATCCTAGGAATTCACCTGGAATTCATTAGGTCACCTGAACTAAATCGGGTGTCAACCGTAAGAACGGTGGTTGCATAGCATGGTCAAAGACAGGACCTTGTGCCATACCGAAAAATTATAAGGGTGAGCTTTACTATTGCTCCTACCAAGGATAGTAATTGCATCCGACACGTTACAGACCATAATTAAAAGCATGTCAGGGGACATTGCCTTAACAGTTGCTTGTTCAACGCTTTCCTTTACAACCGGACGGTAGTTTACCGAAAGGTAATATACGGAACAAGTAAACTGGACGTGTTGCTTTCCAAATACAAGGTTAGCAAGTGGGTGACACAAAACCGCAAGTTTTGAGCTAAAATTTTTAAATCTAAAACCCACCAAACCCACAAAAATATTTTGCAAACACCGATAAAGGGTTATTCCGGAAAACTTATCTAGGGTAAAAACTAGATTTAATTTTCAAAAGATCAAATGTTTTCATAAAGATCCAATTTCCTTAATGGATCTAAATTTTTATAGTCATGTGGGACTGTAAACCATATCGTTACTACCATTGTTTATACCGCCGTATAGAAATCACTGATATACAAAGTGTGAAGAATAAAGAAGTGATTCTAGTATTTCAAGACGATATTGCTTGAGGACAAGCAACGCTCAAGTGTGGGAATATTTGATAATGCTAAAAACGAACATATATTTCATAGCATTATTCCTCAAGAAAGACAAGCTTTTAGTTGCAATTGTTCTATTTACAAGTGATATTCGTTTAAATAATAAAAGGTGAAGACAAAAGACAGATTCGACGAATTGAAGATGCAAACGACCAAAAAGCTCAAAAGTACAAAAGACAATCAAAAAGGTTCCAATTATTGATAAGAAACGTCTCGAAATTACAAGAGTACAAGATTCAAAACGCAAAGTACAAGATATTAAATTGTACGCAAGGACGTTCGAAAATTCGGAACCGGGACCAGAGTCAACTCTTAACGCTCGACGCAACGGACTAAAAATTACAAGTTAACTATGTATATAAATATAATATAATATATAATTAATTATATTAATTATATATATATTATATTTATAAATAAAAACCGTCGGCAGAGAAAGACTCCAAGGGACTGAGCTGTAATTTCATTCTCCGCGACTCGCGGAGTTTGAAGGCCAAAATGGCCGCGAGTCGCGGAGCCCCCAGTTTTGAAACTCCCTATAAAGCAAACCGAATTCTGATCATTTTCATCCATCTTTTTCTTCTTCTCTCATATATACGTAAAATATATATATATATATATATTTATAATTTATATTTTAATTTTAATTATAATTCTAATAATAAGGGTATGTTAGCGAATATTGTAAGGGTGTAAGTCGAAATTCTGTCCGTGTAACGCTACGCTATTTTTAATCATTGTAAGTTATGTTCAACCTTTTTACATTAATGTCTCGTAGCTAAGTTATTATTATGCTTATTTAAAACGAAGTAATCATGATGTTGGGCTAATTACTAAAATTGGGTAATTGGACTTTGTACCATAATTGGGGTTTGGACAAAAGAACGACACTTGTGGAAATTAGACTATGGGCTATTAATAGGCTTTATATTTGTTTAACTAAATGATAGTTTGTTAATGTTAATATAAAGATTTACAATTGGGCGTCCTTATAAATTACCATATACACTCGATCGGACACGGTGGGCGGGGTATTTATATGTACGAATAATCGTTCATTTAACCGGACACGGGAATGGATTAATAGCCACTAGAATAATTAAAACAGGGGTGAAATTACATTCAAGGGTAATTGGTGTAATTGCTAACAAAGTAGTAAAACCTTGGTTTACACGCAGTTGATAACCTGGTGTATTCATTAAACAAAGTATTAAAACCTTGTTACAATTCGAATCCCCAATTAGTTGGAATATTTAACTTCGGGTATAAGAATAATTTGATGAGGACACTCGCACTTTATATTTATGACTGATGGACTGTTATGGACAAAAACCAGACGGACATATTAAATAATCCAGGACAAAGGACAATTAACCCATGGGCATAAAACTAAAATCAACACGTCAAACATCATGATTACGGAAGTTTAAATAAGCATAATTCTTTTATTTCATATTTAATTTCCTTTATTTTATATTTAATTGCACTTCTAATTATCGCATTTTTATTGTTATTGTATTTAATTGCACTTTTAATTATCGTACTTTTTAATTATCGCAATTTTATTTTATCGCACTTTTATTGCAATTTCATTATCGTTATTTATTTTACGCTTTAAATTAAGTCTTTTATTTATTTAATATTTTACATTAGGTTTTAACTGCGACTAAAGTTTTAAAATCGACAAACCGGTCATTAAACGGTAAAAACCCCCTTTATAATAATAATATTACTTATATATATATTTGTATTTTTATAAAAGTAAACTAATATAGCGTTAAGCTTTGTTTAAAGATTTCCCTGTGGAACGAACCGGACTTACTAAAAACTACACTACTGTACGATTAGGTACACTTCCTATAAGTGTTGTAGCAAGGTTTAAGTATATCCATTCTCTAAATAAATAAATATCTTGTGTAAAATTGTATCGTATTTAGTAGTATTTCCTGCTAAAATTAATAACTATTTCGTACCCCTTAGCTTTGACATCATGTTACTGTAGCAATTAGTGCTTACTGTAGCAATTAGTGTTTACTGTAGCAAATACGGTTTCACTGTAGCAAATAGTGTTTCACTGTAGCAAATAGTGTTTTACTGTAGCAAAGTAATTTTTACTGTAGCAAATAGGGTTTTACTGTAGAAAAGTCATTTTTACTTGTACATATATATATATATATATATATATACATACATATAATTGTTCATGAATCGTCGAGAGTAATCAAAGGTAATTGTATATATGAAACAGTTCTAAAATTTTGAGACTCAATCTAACAGACTTTGTTTAACGTGTCAAAATAATAAATCGTATAGAGAATTGGTTTAAATTAGTCGAAATTTTCCGGGACATCACAGTACCTCCCCGTTAAAGAAAATTTCATCCCGAAATTTTGAGTAGTACCTGTTTCATGAGCGATATCAGTGAACAAATGTGGATACTTTTGCTTCATTTGGTCTTCACGTTTCCAAGTAAACTCGGGTCCTCGTCTTGCGTTCCAACGAACTCTAACTATCGGTATTTTGCTTTGTTTTAATTGTTTGACCTCACAGTCCATGATTTCAACAGGTTCTTAGACAAAATGGAGTTTATCATTGATTCGTATTTCGTCAAGAGGAATTACGACATCCTCTTCAGCTAAACATTTCTTCAAATTTGACACGTGAAATGCGTCGTGAACACTACTAAGTTCCTGCGGTAGCTTTAATCGATAAGCAACTGCTCCAATTCTTTCGGTGATTTCAAAGGGTCCTACGTAGCACTGTAGCAAAATACGGTTTCAATGTAGCAAATAGTGTTTACTGTAGCAAATAGTGTTTTACTGTAGCAAAGTAATTTTTACTGTAGCAAATAGGGTTTTACTGTAGGAAAGTCGTTTTTACTTGTACATATATATATATATATATATATATATATATATATACACATACATATAATTATTCATGAATCGTCGAGAGTAATCAAAGGTAATTGTATATATGAAACAGTTCTAAAATTTTGAGACTCAATCTAACAGACTTTGTTTAACGTGTCAAAATAATAAATCGTATAGAGAATTGGTTTAAATTAGTCGAAATTTTCCGGGTCATCACATGCACCAGCTGTGTTCATGGACCTTATGAACCGAGTGTGTGGGCCATATCTTGACAAGTTTGCCATTGTTTTCATCGATGACATACTTATTTACTCAAAGAATGATCAAGAGCACGAAGAACATTTGAGAAAAGTGCTAGAAGTATTGAGGAAAGAAAAACTGTACGATAAGTTTTCAAAGTGCGCATTTTGGTTGAAAGAAGTTCAATTCCTCGGTCACATAGTGAACAAAGAAGGTATCCAGGTGGACCCGGCAAAGATCGAAACCGTTGAAAAGTGGGAAACCCCAAAAACTCCGAAGCATATACGTCAATTTTTAGGATTGGCTGGTTACTACAGAAGATTCATCCAAGATTTCTCCAAAATAGCAAAACCCTTGACTGCATTAACGCATAAAGGGAAGAAATTTGAATGGAAGGATGAACAAGAGAAGGCGTTTCAATTATTGAAGAAAAAGCTAACTACGGCACCTATATTGTCATTGCCTGAAGGGAATGATGATTTTGTGATTTATTGTGACGCATCAAAGCAAGGTCTCAGTTGTGTATTAATGCAACGGACGAAGGTGATTGCTTATACGTCTAGACAATTGAAGATTCACGAGCAAAATTATACGACGCATGATTTGGAATTAGGCGCGGTTGTTTTTGCATTAAAGACTTGGAGGCACTACTTATATGGGGTCAAAAGTATTATATATACCGACCACAAAAGTCTTCAACACATATTTAATCAGAAACAACTGAATATGAGGCAGCGTAGGTGGATTGAATTGTTGAATTATTACGACTTTGAGATTTGTTACCACCCGGGGAAGGCAAATGTGGTAGCCGACGCCTTGAGCAGAAAGGACAGAGAACCCATTCGAGTAAAATCTATGAATATAATGATTCACACTAACCTTACTACTCAAATAAAGGAGGCGCAACAAGGAGTTTTAAAAGAGGGAAATTTAAAGGATGAAATACCCAAAGGATCGGAGAAGCATCTTAATATTCGGGAAGACGGAACCCGGTATAGGGCTGAAAGAATTTGGGTACCAAAATTTGGAGATATGAGAGAAATGGTACTTAGAGAAGCTCATAAAACCAGATACTCAATACATCCTGGAACGGGGAAGATGTACAAGGATCTCAAGAAACATTTTTGGTGGCCGGGTATGAAAGCCGATATTGTTAAATACGTAGGAGAATGTTTGACGTGTTCTAAGGTCAAAGCTGAACATCAGAAACCATCAGGTCTACTACAACAACCTGAAATCCCGGAATGGAAATGGGAAAACATTACCATGGATTTCATTACTAAATTGCCAAGGACTACAAGTGGTTATGATACTATTTGGGTAATAGTTGATCGTCTCACCAAGTCAGCACACTTCCTGCCAATAAGAGAAGATGACAAGATGGAGAAGTTAGCACGACTGTATTAGAAGGAAGTCATCTCCAGACATGGAATACCAATCTCTATTATCTCTGATAGGGATGGCAGATTTATTTCAAGATTCTGGCAGACATTACAGCAAGCATTGGGAACTCGTCTAGACATGAGTACTGCCTATCATCGTCATCCCTTCCCATTTCCATTGTGGGATCTCGGGTTGTTGAAGTAACCCAGATGGCTTCTGGCTCACCATTCTCGCGAGGTATATGAATAATATTCTTACTATAAATAACTTACGCTTTCATCCTTGAAAGCCAATCTGTTCCAACTATTTCATCAAAGCTTCCTATCTTGATGAGTATTAGGTTAATCCTAAAGTCCATTCCAACTAAATCTTATTATACTATCGCGAAAAATTCCATCAACCTTCTCAAATAACATCAAGCAGGTAACTAATCCTTTCCAACTACTATTATAAAACTTCCAAGTTTCGTCGGCATGAGGTCATCTCCAAATGACCTACCTGTTAATTATAAGATACTACCTTAAATCATTCCTCTATCTCTGCCAGCTTACCATTAGTTTGCCCTATAGAATACTTAACTCTCATGGTTGTTGATGGCTTATTAGTCATAACGCTAAGGTTCTCAGATATAAGGTTTCTATTGCTCTAGTATTAAACAACTTCGAAACGTACCCTAACTAAAATCAGAATCCATGCGAGTTTCTATAGCTGAGATAACGATTGCTCTACCGCAAGTAAGTCCAAAGTTTTTCCTATCTGAGAACTTTTTCCTTAAGTATCCAGGGTGTCTATATCTATAACAAATTTTCGGGTTATCAATTCTGTAATCCAGGCTCTTCTCTTACAGTATCTAGGCTAAGTGGTTATTCCTACCTTTATCAGACCATAATGCGTATACTCAAGTGGTTCCTACCAAAATTTTCCTTGAATCACTTCATATTCCTTATCTAGTAACATTGGGACTTCTGCATGATTCACTTCAATATAACTACGCTGGCCTGGCGTCATTATATTGTACTAAATCGTACGTTCATTCCAATATCACTCCGTATGGTCAATGTAACGTGATCGCTTCCAGTTCTACTCAATTTCATCTAATGGTGCTTTATCTATGCTATCTCAAAACAAAACCTACATAATTAATCTCACGGTTTCTTGGTGTGAGTGCGTAGGTTCCGTAGGTCATGCATCAATGCCTAAATGTCCCGAAATTTCTTCAAAATGTTCGGGTTCAGGTAATGTCGTTAGGTTCCTTTCTAGAGATTCAATCTGGGTCTCGCGTTGAGCTGTACGTGTAGCAAGTAGTAATACGATATGTTTTGAGGCGACTCCCAAGTCTTTGGATATGGCTGAGTGATAATGCTAAAAACGAACATATATTTCATAGCATTATTCCTCAAGAAAGACAAGCTTTTAGTTGCAATTGTTCTATTTACAAGAGATATTCGTTTAAATAATAAAAGGTGAAGACAAAAGACAGATTCGACGAATTGAAGACGCAAACGACCAAAAAGCTCAAAAGTACAAAAGACAATCAAAAAGGTTCCAATTATTGATAAGAAACGTCTCGAAATTACAAAAGTACAAGATTCAAAATGCAAAGTACAAGATATAAAATTGTACGCAAGGACGTTCGAAAATCCGGAACCGGGACCAGAGTCAACTCTTAACGCTCGACGCAACGGACTAAAAATTACAAGTTAACTATGTATATAAATATAATATAATATATAATTAATTATATTAATTATATATATATTATATATATATATATAAAACCGTCGGCAGAGAAAACTCCAAGGACTGAGCTGTAATTTCTATCTCCGCGACTCGCGGAGTTTGAAGGGCATTTTGCCGCGAGTCGCGGAGCCCCAATTTTCAACTCTGGCTATAAAGCCAACCGAATTCTGATCAAATTTCATATCTTATTTCATCTCTCTCTCAATATATACGTAATATATATATATATATTTATATTTTAATTTTAATTTTAATTATAATTCTAATAATAAGGGTATGTTAGCGAATGTTGTAAGGGTGTAAGTCGAAATTCTGTCCGTGTAACGCTACGCTATTTTTAATCATTGTAAGTTATGTTCAACCTTTTTACATTAATGTCTCGTAGCTAAGTTATTATTATGCTTATTTAAAACGAAGTAATCATGATGTTGGGCTAATTACTAGAATTGGGTAATTGGGCTTTGTACCATAATTGGGGTTTGGATAAAAGAACGACACTTGTGGAAATTAGACTATGGGCTATTAATGGGCTTTATATTTGTTTAACTAAATGAAAGTTTGTTAATGTTAATATAAAGATTTACAATTGGGCGTCCCTATAAATTACCATATACACTCGATCGGACACGATGGGCGGGGTATTTATATGTACGAATAATCGTTCATTTAACCGGACACAGGAATGGATTAATAGCCACTAGAATAATTAAAACAGGGGTGAAATTACATTCAAGGGTAATTGGTGTAATTGTTAACAAAGTAGTAAAACCTTGGTTTACACGCAGTCGATAACCTGGTGTATTCATTAAACAAAGTATTAAAACCTTGTTACAATTCGAATCCCCAATTAGTTGGAATATTTAACTTCGGGTATAATAATAATTTGACAAGGACACTTGCAATTTATATTTATGACTGATGGACTGTTATGGACAAAAACCAGACGGACATATTGAATAATCCAGGACAAAGGACAATTAACCCATGGGCATAAAACTAAAATCAACACGTCAAACATCATGATTACGGAAGTTTAAATAAGCATAATTCTTTTATTTCATATTTAATTTCCTTTATTTTATATTTAATTGCACTTCTAATTATCGCACTTTTATTTATTTTATTTTATCGCACTTTTAATTATCGTACTTTTTAATTATCGCAAGTTTATTTTATCGCACTTTTATTATTCGCAATTTTATTATCATTATTTACTTTACGCTTTAATTTAAGTCTTGTATTTATTTTATATTTTACATTAGGTTTTAACTGCGACTAAAGTCTTAAAATCGACAAACCGGTCATTAAACGGTAAAAACCCCCCTTTATAATAATAATATTACTTATATATATGTTTGTATTTTTATAAAAGTAAACTAATATAGCGTTGAGCTTTGTTTAAAGATTTCCCTGTGGAACGAACCGGACTTACTAAAAACTACACTACTGTACGATTAGGTACACTGCCTATAAGTGTTGTAGCAAGGTTTAAGTATATCCATTCTATAAATAAATAAATATCTTGTGTAAAATTGTATCGTATTTAATAGTATTTTCTGCTAAAATTTAATAACTATTTTATATACACCTCGTAACGCATCAAGTATTTTTGGCGCCGCTGCCGGGGACTATCTTAAAAGCCGGAAGCGCAACGCTAATATAAAAAAAAAAAAAAAAAAAAAGATTTTTAGTTACAAGTATTAAAAGTCGTTTTTGTAAAAATACGTTTTAATTATTCAAAAATATAAAAAGAAAAACAAAAATATTAGTATTTTTAAGATTTTGTTAAATATTTAAGTTTTATAAGTTTCTTTATTTCTATTTTAGTTTATAAAAATATAAATTTTATTAAACATCTTTTATTTATATAAAAAAAAAAAAAAAAACAGAAAACATAAAATAAAAAAAATAAAAATAAAGAAAACGCGTAAAAATTTCAAACCTGTCAACAGAATTTCTGAACCCCGCGACTCGCGGGGTTTTCTTCTTTAATTGCCGCGACTCGCGGAGGGTTTCTGACAGGCGACAAGGAAGCCCTAATCGAGCATTAATTACGGGATATTATTAATTATAATTATTATTTAACCTAATTATAATTATTATTATTATTATTATTAGTTTTAATTTTACTTTTACTTTTTATTTATGTATTTTAGTTAAATTAGTTTTAATAAAATTGTAAAATTTGTAGTTTTATTAAATAAATAATATAAAAATAATATTTTTATAAAAATTGTACTTTTTACAACTTTTTATATATTTTTATATTTTGTCCCTTTTTAATCGTTGTAGCGTAATATTTGTATTTTTAGCTCATATTTAATTTTAAACTTAGTTTTTGCTATAGTTATTTTTACTCCTAGATTTTTAGGCTTTGCCGTAGAATTCCTTAAGTGCTTTTTCTTTAGACTAAGATTTAGGTGCTTTAGAATTTTGCGACGCCTTTTTAAATTTTAGTTTCTTTTTAAGTTATTTCCATTTGGGATTTAGTTTTTCCTTGTAAGCTTTAATATTTTTAGACCTTTTACTATGTACCAATTATCATTCCAATTAGTAATCTCAATTTGCGATTATAATTTTAAGTTAGTTGTAGTAATAAGGTTAGGTTAGTTAAGTATTTTTAAGTTTTTATAAGTTTCTTTTATTTTTCCGTCACCTTTTATTTTTCAACCATTTTTTTCTTTTTCAACCTTTTGCGACGAACTCTTTTTCTCTCTTATTTCTCGCCATTCTAGTTTTTAGGACTTAGAATTTTTTCTACTTCTTATCTAAATTTCTTAAAATTACGAAAATTTATTTTAAGTGGTTAAATTGATAGACATCAAAATTTTCTGGTTCGTAGTAATAGTTGGATTTGTACGTAGACCGGGTTATTGGAGCCAAACAGTCCTCAATTATATTGAGACCAAACGAATCCTGCCCCTCTGCTGCATCTTTTGGCTATTCGAAACGTGGGCAAAATCAGAAAAGTCTATTGATTGGATAACTTATTATAATTTTTCTTTCCTTTTAAAAACTAATAGGATATTCAGTGAATGCACCGAGCAAGACGTTCATCACCTTTTGTACGTTCACCACCTGTAACTCGATCAAGACATCGTTTAACAAATATAACCGCCGTTGATTTTTCTTTAGAATCGTCATCCAGTAGACCAAGTACTTCAGTTCAAATTTCCGATAATCCATTTTTTGAACCCAACCTCACAATTGAGAATCCAGAGAATATTCAGGAACGGTTCATAGATCCTGAACCATTAAACTTTCCTCCGGAACCACCAATCATTCAAACAGAGATTGTTGAGGAACGAACCATTAAATCAGAATCATCTAGTGATACCGAGTCAACAAATTCAATTATGGAGAATCTGGAACCTTTAAGTATGGAAGACCGAATGAGAGCTAAACGCACTGGCCAAGGTCACGCAATTACTCATCCAGACATTAATGCGCCAGATTATGAAATCAAAGGACAAATTCTACACATGGTGACTAATCAATGCCAATTTAGTGGTGCGCCGAAGGAAGATCCAAATGAACATCTACGTACCTTTAATAGGATCTGCACACTATTTAAAATACGAGAAGTGGAGGATGAATAGATATATCTCATGTTATTTCCCTGGACTTTAAAGGGAGAAGCCAAAGATTGGTTGGAATCGTTACCTGAAGGGGCGATCGATACATGGGATGTTTTAGTTGACAAATTTCTTATACAATTTTTTCCTGCATCTAAAGCCGTAAGACTTCAAGCAGAAATTGTTACGTTCACACAAAAGCCAAATGAAACTCTATATGAGGCGTGGACAAGATATGGAAAGTTGTTAAGAGGATGTCCGCAACATGGTTTAGACACCTGTCAAATAGTACAAATATTCTACCGAGGATGCGACATCACTACAAGAAAAGACATAGATATAGCAGCTGGTGGTTCTATTATGAAGAAAACCGAAACTGATGCTTACAAAATTATTGATAATACTGCTTCCCACTCACATGAGTGGCACCAAGAAAAAGATATCATTAGATCATCTAAAGCAGCTAGAGCCGATTCTAGCCATGACTTAGATTCCATTTCAGCAAAGATAGATGCTTTCGAGAGACGAATGGAAAAGATGACTAAGGATATTCACTCTATACGAATTAGTTGTGAGCAGTGTGGAGGACCACATTTGACAAAAGATTGTCTCAGTATTGAATTAACAATGGAACAAAGAGAGAATATTTCATACATAAACCAAAGGCCTGGAAATAATTATCAGAATAATTATCAACCGCCAAGACCGATTTACAATCAAAACCAGAATTATAACCGAAATATTCCATACAACAACCAACAAGGTCCTAGCAATCAACAAGTATCCAATAATACTTACAATCAGCAAAGACCTAATTTTCAAAACAAACCACCACAACAAACCGATGATAAAAAGCCGAATTTAGAAGATATGATGACGAAGCTAGTTGAAACTCAAACGCAGTTTTTCACATCTCAAAAACAAACTAATGAACAAAATGCTCAAGCATTTAGAAATCAACAAGCTTCTATTCAAAATCTGGAACAAGAAGTAAGTAACCTAGCAAGGTTAATAGGTGAAAGGAAACCGGGAAGTTTACCTAGTGATACAAATGCTAACCCCCGGAATGAAACAGCTAAAGCTATTACCACAAGAAGTGGTACAACACTTAAATCACCTGAAATACCTGTAACTTCTGATGAAACTATTCCTACTCCACAAGAACCACAACCTGATCAAGATAAGGAAAAAGAACCGGTAGTTGAGAAGGTTAATGAAGATAACACAGTTAAGGATAAACCTTATGTTAAACCATACCAACCACCACTTCCTTACCCGAGTAAAATGAAGAAGGAAAAACTTGAAGCCGAGCAATCCAAATTCTTGGATATGTTTAAACAGATAAATGTAAATCTTCCTTTCATTGATGTGATTTCAGGAATGCCTAGATATGCTAAATTCTTGAAAGATCTAATCACAAATAGAAAGAAAATGGAAGAACTCTCGGCTGTTACTATGAATGCTAATTGTTCAGCAGTGCTGTTGAATAAGATACCAGAAAAATTATCTGATCCAGGAAGTTTCACAATTCCATGTTTTCTGGGTAGTCTTAGTTCAATAAAAGCATTGGCAGACTTAGGTGCTAGTATAAATCTAATGCCGTATTCACTATACGCTAAACTAGACCTTGGAGAATTGAAACCAACCAGAATAAGCATACAACTAGCCGATAGATCAATAAAATATCCTAGAGGGATAATGGAGAACATGCTAGTTAAAGTTGGTACTTTAGTATTTCCAGTAGATTTTGTTGTTTTGGACATGGAAGAAGATTCTCAAGTTCCTCTCATATTAGGAAGACCATTCTTAAACACGGCTAAAGCAATGATAGACGTGTTCGGTAAGAAATTGACCCTAAGTATAGAGGATGAGAGTGTTACCTTTTCAGTTGATAGAGCAATGCAACAACCACAATCTGCAGATGATACATGTTATTATATTCAAACTATAGATGCACATGCAGAATTATTAGAAGAATTTCCAGAATTACAAGGAACGGGAGAATGTTCTTTAGGAGAAGGTAATGAACCAATTGATGAAGCTGAAATGTTAGCTACACTTATAGCTAATGGATATGAACCAACAACAGAAGAAATTCAAATGCTAAAAGAAGAAGACAGATATCGATATAAATCATCGATAGAAGAACCTCCGAAATTAGAGTTAAAGCCACTTCCAAACCATTTGGAATACGCTTATTTACATGGTGAATCTGAATTACCTGTAATAATATCATCTTCTCTTACTGAAAATGAAAAATCACAACTCATTTCTGTGTTGAAAGCTCATAAACCAGCCATTGCATGGAAGATTCATGATATTAAAGGAATAAGTCCTTCGTATTGCACACATAAAATCCTTATGGAAGAAGGTCATAAAACGTATGTGCAACGCCAACGAAGACTAAATCCTAATATGCAAGATGTAGTTAAGAAAGATATTTATTAAACTGCTAGATGCAGGTTTGATATATCCAATTTCTGATAGTCCATGGGTAAGCCCAGTTCAATGCGTACCTAAGAAGGGTGGCATGACTGTCATCACAAATGAGAAAAATGAGCTTATTCCTACTAGGACTGTAACAGGATGGCGTGTATGTATTGATTATAGAAAATTAAATGACGCCACCAGAAAAGATCACTTTCCCTTACCTTTCATAGATCAAATGTTGGAAAGATTAGCCGGAAATAGTTACTATTGTTTTCTAGATGGATTTTCCGGATATTTTCAAATTCCAATAGCACCCGAGGACCAAGAGAAAACCACATTCACGTGCCCTTATGGTACTTTTGCTTACAAACGCATGCCATTTGGACTTTGTAACGCCCCTGCAACCTTTCAAAGGTGTATGATGGCGATTTTTCACGACATGATAGAAGAATGCATGGAAGTATTCATGGATGACTTTTCAGTCTTCGGTGATACATTTAAATCATGTCTAGTTAATCTGGAACAAATGCTAATTAGATGCGAAAAATCAAATCTAGTACTTAATTGGGAGAAATGCCATTTCATGGTTAAAGAAGGCATCGTTCTTGGACATAAAATTTCAAAAGAAGGAATTGAAGTGGATAGAGCTAAAGTAGATGTAATTGCTAAACTTCCACATCCCACCAATGTTAGAGGAGTTAGGAGTTTTCTAGGGCATGCCGGTTTTTACCGACGTTTCATAAAAGATTTTTCTAAAATTGCCACTCCTATGAATAAACTCCTAGAAAAGGATGCGCCATTCATCTTTTCAGATGAATGTATCAAATCTTTTAATATTCTTAAAGAAAAACTCACTAATGCGCCGATCATGATAACACCAAATTGGAATCTACCATTTGAACTAATGTGCGATGCAAGTGATTTTGCAATGGGAGCCGTTTTAGGACAAAGGATTGAAAAACGATTTCAACCTATATATTATGCTAGTAAGACATTACAAGGAGCACAAACAAACTATACAACTACTGAAAAAGAACTCCTTGCTATTGTCTTTGCTTTTGACAAATTTCGATCATATCTCGTTCTAGCAAAAACGGTGGTCTATACCGACCATTCTGCTCTTAGATACCTATTTTCAAAACAAGATGCTAAACCAAGATTAATCCGTTGGATCTTACTCTTACAAGAGTTTGATATTGAAATCCGAGATAAAAGAGGAGCAGAAAATCTCGCCGCTGATCATCTTTCTCGTCTTGAAAATCCCGAATTAGAAGTTCTGAATGAATCGGCCATACAAGACAACTTTCCTGATGAATATCTATTGAAGATAGATTATAAAGAAATCCCATGGTTTGCAGACTATGCAAACTACTTAGTTTGTGGATTCCTTGAAAAAGGATTATCGTACCAAAGACGAAAGAAATTCTTCAGTGATATAAAACACTATTTCTGGGAAGATCCACATCTGTTTAAAAGTTGTCCCGATGGAATAATACGCCGATGTGTATTTGGAGATGAAGCTAGTAAAATATTAAACAATTGTCACACAGGACCAACAGGAGGGCATTATGGGCCTCAACTAACAGCAAGAAAAGTTTATGAAGCTGGATTCTATTGGCCTACAATTTACAAAGACGCACACCTTCTTTGCAAATCCTGTGATGCATGTCAAAGGGCCGGAAAAATAAGTCAACGTGATGAAATGCCGCAAAATGTCATCCAAGTATGTGAAGTATTTGACATTTGGGGTATTGACTTTATGGGTCCATTTCCAAAATCTCATAATAATCTATATATACTCGTAGCCATTGATTATGTATCTAAATGGGCGGAAGCACAAGCTCTCCCAACTAACGATGCACGAGTTGTAGTCAACTTTTTAAAACGTCTTTTTGCAAGGTTTGGAACACCGAAAGCTTTAATAAGTGATCGGGGTACTCATTTCTGTAATAATCAACTTGAGAAAGTTCTTAAAAGATATGGAGTAACTCATAAAATCTCCACCGCATATCATCCACAAACAAGTGGACAAGTTGAAAATACCAACCGAGCCTTAAAACGTATTCTAGAGAAAACCGTAGGATCAAATTCGAAGGAATGGTCCATTAAATTGGAGGATGCACTCTGGGCTTTTAGAACAGCCTACAAAACTCCAATAGGAACCACACCTTTTAGACTTGTTTATGGAAAAGCATGTCATCTTCCAGTAGAAATTGAACACAAAGCATTTTGGGCTTTGAAGACATGTAATCTTGATTTACATGAAGCCGGACGTCTACGATTAAGTCAACTAAACGAATTAGAAGAGTTAAGACATGAAGCATACGAAAATTCGTTAATCTATAAAGAAAGAACGAAGAAATGGCATGATAAAAGAATCAGAAGTTCAAAAGAATTCAAAGAAGGAGACAGAGTTCTTCTTTTCAATTCACGATTCAAGCTATTTCCTGGAAAATTGAAATCAAGATGGTCTGGACCATTCATAGTCAAAAGAGTTTTCCCATACGGAACGATAGAATTGATAAATTCAAATGGGATTGAATTTAAAGTTAATGGTCACAGAGTTAAACATTACATACATGGTCCGATGGAAGTCGACAACGAAGTTAATCACAATTTCGACACCACAGCTAACTAAGTGTGGGGAGAATCAAGTCTGTAAAGGATAATATGTATTTCTGTTAGAGTTAGATTGTCTGTTTTCGTGTAGTTCTCGAAAATGGAACACGTATGGTCTTTCCCTAGCAGACCCTAAAGAACTAGTCTTCTCCCCCCATTCTGAATTTTTATTTTTTTTAGTTTTTTTACGAAATGAAGACTGCCTGTGAACTAAACCATGGTCTAATGCTACACGCTTTGATCACTAAAAGAAATAATGATATACTACCGAGCGAATTAGTATCAGTAATCAGAGAAAGAATGGACGGAGTTAGAAAAGGATCCAGATGCGAAGATAATAAGTTACAATTTGGTAAAGGAAAATCAAAATCCACAGCGAAAAGAAGAGCACGACACCTAGAACGATGTCACAAATGCGGAAAATGGTCACATGGAGGTAAATGTTCAAATAATCAAACCTATTCAAATACCGAATTTGTTACTTTATGCAGAGACGGACCGTTCATATGTTTAGAAGAAAAGACAATGAATGCTCGAGGTTACGCCTATGCAGCCATGGAAAACCAATTAAACCGACTATCTTATGAATATAATAGATCATATAACTAAGAAATCTATTTCACAGGTATGTCTGTACAGTTTTTATTTTTATTTTTATTTTTATTTTTAACCTTTTGATAATAAACGCTAATTTGTTTGCAAAAAAGTATTAAATTGGTATTAAATAAAATTAGGTTTGGCGACCGAAATTATTGATATCATTCAAAAATTTATTACATTACTGCGAAATTTAACGTTTATTCTTAAGGTATAAATATCTTTAATCAATCAACCCAAAATATTTCAAAAATTCGTCATGAGTTAAATTAGGTCTTGGAACCGAAATTACTTTACCGAAAAGAGGGGCGCATATTTTTGATAATATTTGATTGATTAAAGTGGGATAAAAAGACAAAAAGATTTTTAAATTTATTTTTACCATGTTTTTAAAATTAATATTTAAATCTTAAATTAATATTGTAAACTTTGTAAAAACAAAATATTTAAAATTGTAAATATTTGAAAAATTAATATAAGTTTGATATGAATTTATAAATTTTTAAATTAAGTTTGGTGTGAACTTTTAATTTTTAAAATATGAATTTTTAATTTTATGCATTTCAAATTTTGAGTTTGGTGTGAATTTTTAATTATTTATTTTGAATTTTATATTTAAGTTATGTGAATTTAAAAACAAAAAAATTTACTTTATCTCATTAAGTTAAAAATATGATTTTTAAAATTCGTCGTAAGTTGAAGACTAGGTCTTTGAACCCAAATTGCTTTACCCCAGGGAGGGACGAGAACTTTTATTATCATTATTTTTAATCTTATTAATTTAAAGTATGCCAAAAAAAATTAAAAAATCCAAAAATCTAAGCTTTTAAAACAATTGCTTGAAATTGACAAATTTTAAAATTTTGTCAAGGGACGGACTAGGACATCGATCCGAAACGACCTCATCCTAAATAACAAGGGAAACAAAATTTTAAAATTAATTACTAAATTGTTTTAAGAAGTTAAAGATTATATAAAAAAAAAAAAAAAAAAAAAAAAAAAAAGAGTAAACTCCGCGAGTCGCGGAGTTTGCAGTGCAAAACCTCCGCGACTCGCGGAGGGACCAAAACCCAGAAAAAAAAATAAAATAGCTGAACGATCAGTCACTCCCCCACACACAAAACAGAAACATACAGCTCGAAAATAACTGCGAAAAAACCCGAAAATCACCCCCAAAAATCTCAATTTTTAACCGTTAATCACCAAATTTTTTGCTAAAATCATGTTGAGAAGGATGATATCTAAGAATTACTCAAGAAAAACGGTAAATTTCTACACCTAAACACCATTTAATTCGAATTTTAGTGTTCTTGAGCTATTTTTTCCCCAATTTGATTTTGATGCTTTTTAGTGTAATTAGACTTAAATTGTTTATGTATTATGCTTGTATAACCTAGATTGATGCTTTTTAACATGATTAGAAGCCTTAAACTTCAAATTTTGAATAATCTAGGGTTTGTGTTCTTGAGCAATTTGGGGCTTTTTGATATAAACAGGTTATGGCCGATTTTTGTCATGAATTGTTGCTAAATTGAGTAGTGTAACATGTCTAGGTAGTTAAATGATCCAAACTTTGAGCCTAAACATGATTTTGAGAATTAAAGTGGACTTTTTCAAGTCCAAAATTCATGAACTTGATTTTTGAAAGATAATGCCATTTGAGACTTGTTTATTTGCTAGTAATGATTATTTTGACATGTTATTTGAGTTGAATGCTTATGAACTTGGCGAAAATTTTCGTATATGCTTATTTGAAAAAGTGTAGATTTGATAAAAATGTGAAAATAAGCTTAAGTTTGATATAAATTGATAATGTCATTGTAATTATTTTGATTGATGATTTTGCTGACACTAATGCATATTTGGATGCACAAAATTTGTGTTTGATGTGTTTTGCAGAATGAAAGGGGTGAATCTTCATCCCAAGCCCGCCATGCTCCTGCTGAGAACTTGGAACAACAGGAGGTAGATAACTACTACAAGCAGGATGTACCTCATCCAGTCATGACCTTTTCAGATATGCACTTGGAACAGTTGCACCCGAACCTGAGATTTGACAGACTTTGGACAGATTATCCAAAATATCAACGGGGTTTGCATACTCTTCATTCCAAGGTTGTTGAGGTACCAAGGGTCATAGAATGGGGACCCTTAGAAGCTGTAGAATTGGCTGGTCCAATTAGGGAATTACTGGTACAGAGGTATGGTAATTCTTCTTTTAATGACTGGATATGTTTATTCACCATACGCAGACCTGTATATAAAGTATGGTGTGAAGAGTTGTTATGTAGTATAGAGTTGAATGATCGGGTAGCTAGTTTAACCGATCGTTCTTTTATTAGATTTTTGTTAGGCGGTTCGATGCGCCACATGTCTTTACTGGACATGGCTCAGGCTTTACGTATATATACGCCTGAGGAATTAGCGTCTGCCGATTGTAGAGGATTGATACTAAACGGTAGAAAGATAGATGAGAATTTTGATACACACGGTGTGTGGAGTCAAATGACAAGCCATCACCGTTTCAAAGGGGGAAACTACTCTTATTTGGATATAGATAGAGCCGAATTAAGAGTAATACATAGGTTTTTAGCTAATTCGATTACACAAAGGGGTAAAAACAAAGAAAAGGTAAATGAACAAGATTTGTTTTACCATATGTGTATTCGAGACCCACACAGCGCTGTAAGTATACCATATTGTGTGGGTTATTATTTATCAGCTATGGTTCGGGGGATGCGTCCACATAGCATAATAGGAGGTGGTATTTTTATTACTTTGATTGGTGAATATCTCGGTGTGGATATAAGTCGGGGGGGATTATTAGTAGAAGAGCCGGAACCCCGCGACACTATAGGTTTAAATGTATACCATGGTGCGAAAGTTTTGAAGCGGCGAAATAACGCCGCAGTACGATACAATGGTAGACATCCACAGGTAGAGAGAAACCAGGAACAAGGTAATGTAGGAGGGGGGAATGAGATGCAAGAAATGCATAGGTTTATAGCTTCTCAGGAATACGAAAATGCTAGACAGAGAGCATTTGAAGATTGGCAAGTTCATCAGAACCAGATCATAGCGCATTGCCAACATATAGGTAGAAACTATATTCCTACACCGAAACCCGTCTTCCCTCCTTGGTCGATAGAGATGCAGCCACCATATCCTACGTATGACCCTGCCGAAGCATTCTATAGCACTTATGGTTATGCGTGGAACCCCTATTGGTACCAATATCATCCTTAGTTTACTTATTATTTTTTATTATTTTGTAATTTGTAATTATTGATACATTTAATATTTTTGTTAATATTGTAATCATTTTTATAATTATCTAACTTTTATTCTTAGATTTTAATAATTTTTGAATGTGGGGTAATATACCAAACTTCAAAAATATGTATATATGTTTGCAGTTTATCTTATGTACACAACAGGGTAAAATAACGCATTTTCAAAGACTGGCATTAAGTTCAGCAAAAGCAACTAATTTTGACGACAAGATGCAAAATACATGTGAAATAACAACAAGACGGAATGAACAAATGATGTGCACCATTTATCATTCAGCAAACAAACGCCAATATATTTGGAAACTTTGGTAAAAATTTAATCATTTTCACACAAATCACCCTCAATAATTTAAATTGTTACTGATTTCTTGCAAATGAGGGCATTGCAAGATCTTAAGTGTGGGAAGGGATTAAATTCTTTCGGATTTTAAATTTTTTATATTAAACACTTGGTTACCATTAAAAATACTAGTAAAGCAGTAGTTGTATTAGAATCTAGTGCTCTCTGATAAAAAAAGAACAGCCCTAGTCTTATATACTGACTACCCAATTCTAGTAAAATTTTTCAAAATTTTCAATTAAATGAATTCAAAATCATGTTTATACATATTTATGAACGATAAAACTAGGTTTTAACACCAAAATTATTGTTACCTCGGAAAGGACATAAATTGAGAAACAAACTAAAATGTTAAAATTCATTTAAAATGGAATAGAGGACGATAAAAAGAAAAATAAAAAGCCAAGTGTGGGAAAATTTACCAAGTTATTTTAAACATATGTCACATATATTTGTAACAAATAACTGAAAATACTTTTGCTTTGGACTAAACTAAACTGTTTTACCCAATGAAAGAAAAGAAGAGATGGATCTACACGATGAATCAATTCCATCATTAAAAGGAAGTAAAGTCTTCCGAAAAAGACACGCGCTTCTTGATTTAGGTCATGAAGTTGTCATCCAGACCAGCTGTAGGTTGACGAAAAATCTAGAAAAGTCATCACTAAAATCAGCAGGAAATCCACGGACCTCAGCATTAAACAGGGTCGCCAAGTGGTCAGATTTATCCTAACCATGAGAAGGATTTATCTCGTACAATGGGGGGGCACCATGCAAATTAGCTGGATAAGACTAATGAATCAGATCCCCAGAAAGGATAATCTCCTTAAAGATTAAAAATCAGCTTTTAAGACTGATATTACTCAATCCTAGAGATTGACCTTAAAGATTGAGAATTCAAACTCATGGAATTCGATGATATCTAAGCTCGAGCTTAAACGAGAAAATATTTTGATCAAAATTATAAACCGATTTGTTTTCTGAAAACCCTATTTTCAATGCGTTCATTACCATTGAACGTAAAATCCTAGGAATTCACCTGGAATTCATTAGGTCACCTGAACCAAATCGGGTGTCAACCGTAAGAACGGTGGTTGCATAGCATGGTCAAAGACAGGACCTTGTGCCAGACCGAAAAATTATAAGGGTGAGCTTTACTATTGCTCCTACCAAGGATAGTAATTGCGTCCGACACGTTATAGACCATAATCAAAAGCATGTCACGGGACATTGCCTTAAACAGTTGCTTGTTCAACGCTTTCCTTTACAACCGGATGGTAGTTTGCCGAAAGGTAATATACGGGATAAGTAAACTGGACGTGTTGCTTTCCAAATACAAGGTTAGCAAGTGGGTGACACAAAACCGCAAGTTTTGAGCTAAAATTTTCAAATCTGAAACCCACCAAACCCACAAAAATATTTTGCAAACACCGGTAAAGGGTTATTCCGGAAAACTTATCTATGGTAAAAAACTAGATTTCAAAAGATCAAATGTTTTCATAAAGATCCAATTTCCTTAATGGATCTAAATTTTTATAGTCATGTGGGACTGTAAACCATATCGTTACTACCATTGTTTATACCGCCGTATAGAAATCACTGATGTACAAAGTGTGAAGAATAAAGAAGTGATTCTAGTATTTCAAGACGATATTGCTTGAGGACAAGCAACGCTCAAGTGTGGGAATATTTGATAATGCTAAAAACGAACATATATTTCATAGCATTATTCCTCAAGAAAGACAAGCTTTTAGTTGCAATTGTTCTATTTACAAGAGATATTCGTTTAAATAATAAAAGGTGAAGACAAAAGACAGATTCGACGAATTGAAGACGCAAACGACCAAAAAGCTCAAAAGTACAAAAGACAATCAAAAAGGTTCCAATTATTGATAAGAAACGTCTCGAAATTACAAAAGTACAAGATTCAAAACGCAAAGTACAAGATATAAAATTGTACGCAAGGACGTTCGAAAATCCGGAACCGGGACCAGAGTCAACTCTTAACGCTCGACGCAACGGACTAAAAATTACAAGTTAACTATGTATATAAATATAATATAATATATAATTAATTATATTAATTATATATATATTATATATATATATATATATAAAACCGTCGGCAGAGAAAACTCCAAGGACTGAGCTGTAATTTCTATCTCCGCGACTCGCGGAGTTTGAAGGGCATTTTGCCGCGAGTCGCGGAGCCCCAATTTTCAACTCTGGCTATAAAGCCAACCGAATTCTGATCAAATTTCATATCTTATTTCATCTCTCTCTCAATATATACGTAATATATATATATATATTTATATTTTAATTTTAATTTTAATTATAATTCTAATAATAAGGGTATGTTAGCGAATGTTGTAAGGGTGTAAGTCGAAATTCTGTCCGTGTAACGCTACGCTATTTTTAATCATTGTAAGTTATGTTCAACCTTTTTACATTAATGTCTCGTAGCTAAGTTATTATTATGCTTATTTAAAACGAAGTAATCATGATGTTGGGCTAATTACTAGAATTGGGTAATTGGGCTTTGTACCATAATTGGGGTTTGGATAAAAGAACGACACTTGTGGAAATTAGACTATGGGCTATTAATGGGCTTTATATTTGTTTAACTAAATGAAAGTTTGTTAATGTTAATATAAAGATTTACAATTGGGCGTCCCTATAAATTACCATATACACTCGATCGGACACGATGGGCGGGGTATTTATATGTACGAATAATCGTTCATTTAACCGGACACAGGAATGGATTAATAGCCACTAGAATAATTAAAACAGGGGTGAAATTACATTCAAGGGTAATTGGTGTAATTGTTAACAAAGTAGTAAAACCTTGGTTTACACGCAGTCGATAACCTGGTGTATTCATTAAACAAAGTATTAAAACCTTGTTACAATTCGAATCCCCAATTAGTTGGAATATTTAACTTCGGGTATAATAATAATTTGACAAGGACACTTGCAATTTATATTTATGACTGATGGACTGTTATGGACAAAAACCAGACGGACATATTGAATAATCCAGGACAAAGGACAATTAACCCATGGGCATAAAACTAAAATCAACACGTCAAACATCATGATTACGGAAGTTTAAATAAGCATAATTCTTTTATTTCATATTTAATTTCCTTTATTTTATATTTAATTGCACTTCTAATTATCGCACTTTTATTTATTTTATTTTATCGCACTTTTAATTATCGTACTTTTTAATTATCGCAAGTTTATTTTATCGCACTTTTATTATTCGCAATTTTATTATCATTATTTACTTTACGCTTTAATTTAAGTCTTGTATTTATTTTATATTTTACATTAGGTTTTAACTGCGACTAAAGTCTTAAAATCGACAAACCGGTCATTAAACGGTAAAAACCCCCCTTTATAATAATAATATTACTTATATATATGTTTGTATTTTTATAAAAGTAAACTAATATAGCGTTGAGCTTTGTTTAAAGATTTCCCTGTGGAATGAACCGGACTTACTAAAAACTACACTACTGTACGATTAGGTACACTGCCTATAAGTGTTGTAGCAAGGTTTAAGTATATCCATTCTATAAATAAATAAATATCTTGTGTAAAATTGTATCGTATTTAATAGTGTTTCCTAGTAAAATATAAACTATTTTATATACACCTCGCTTTGACATCACTGAGCATCAGTGAAAGATACTATGACCTTGTGAAAGAGATGTCCTCCCTGACTTCTCCAATGCCTAAGAGTGTTAGGGACCTAAGTCCAGAAGTGTCGTTAGATCGTAGAGTATGTAGTGACCCGAACTTTTCCATGTTTATATATATTAATTGAGATTGATATTTACATGATTAAATGTTCCCAACCTGTTAAGCAATCAAACTTGTTAAGACTTGATTAATTGAAATATGTTTCATATAGACAATTGACCACCCAAGTTGACCGGTGATTCACGAACGTTAAAACTTGTAAAAACTATATGATGACATATATATGGATATATATATAGTTAACATGATACTATGATAAGTAAACATATCATTAAGTATATTAACAATGAACTACATATGTAAAAACAAGACTACTAACTTAATGATTTTTAAACGAGACATATATGTAACGATTATCGTTGTAAAGACATTTAATGTATATATATCATATTAAGAGATATTCATACATGATAATATCATGATAATATAATAATTTAAAATCTCATTTGATATTATAAACATTGGGTTAACAACATTTAACAAGATCGTTAACCTAAAAGTTTCAAAACAACACTTACATGTAACGACTAACGATGACTTAACGACTCAGTTAAAATGTATATACATGTAGTGTTTTAATATGTATTTATACACTTTTGAAAGACTTCAATACACTTATCAAAATACTTCTACTTAACAAAAATGCTTACAATTACATCCTCGTTCAGTTTCATCAACAATTCTACTCGTATGCACCCGTATTCGTACTCGTACAATACACAGCTTTTAGATGTATGTACTATTAGTATATACACTCCAATGATCAGCTCTTAGCAGCCCATTTGAGTCACCTAACACATGTGGGAACCATCATTTGGCAACTAGCATGAAATATCTCATAAAATTACAAAAATATGAGTAATCATTCATGACTTATTTACATGAAAACAAAATTACATATCCTTTATATCTAATCCATACACCAACGACCAAAAACACCTACAAACACTTTAATTCTTCAATTTTCTTCATCTAATTGATCTCTCTCAAGTTCTATCTTCAAGTTCTAAGTGTTCTTCATAAATTCCAAAAGTTCTAGTTTCATAAAATCAAGAATACTTTCAAGTTTGCTAGCTCACTTCCTATCTTGTAAGGTGATCATCCAACCTCAAGAAATCTTTGTTTCTTACAGTAGGTTATCATTCTAATACAAGGTAATAATCATATTCAAACTTTGGTTCAATTTCTATAACTATAACAATCTTATTTCAAGTGATGATCTTACTTGAACTTGTTTTCGTGTCATGATTCTGCTTCAAGAACTTCGAGCCATCCAAGGATCCATTGAAGCTAGATCCATTTTTCTCTTTTCCAGTAGGTTTATCCAAGGAACTTAAGGTAGTAATGATGTTCATAACATCATTCGATTCATACATATAAAGCTATCTTATTCGAAGGTTTAAACTTGTAATCACTAGAACATAGTTTAGTTAATTCTAAACTTGTTCGCAAACAAAAGTTAATCCTTCTAACTTGACTTTTAAAATCAACTAAACACATGTTCTATATCTATATGATATGCTAACTTAATGATTTAAAACCTGGAAACACGAAAAACACCGTAAAACCGGATTTACGCCGTCGTAGTAACACCGCGGGCTGTTTTGGGTTAGTTAATTAAAAACTATGATAAACTTTGATTTTAAAGTTGTTATTCTGAGAAAATGATTTTTATTATGAACATGAAACTATATCCAAAAATTATGATTAAACTCAAAGTGGAAGTATGTTTTCTAAAATGGTCATCTAGACGTCGTTCTTTCGACTGAAATGACTACCTTTACAAAAACGACTTGTAACTTATTTTTCCGACTATAAACCTATACTTTTCTGTTTAGATTCATAAAATAGAGTTCAATATGAAACCATAGCAATTTGATTCACTCAAAACGGATTTAAAATGAAGAAGTTATGGGTAAAACAAGATTGGATAATTTTTCTCATTTTAGCTACGTGAAAATTGGTAACAAATCTATTCCAACCATAACTTAATCAACTTGTATTGTATATTATGTAATCTTGAGATACCATAGACACGTATACAATGTTTCGACCTATCATGTCGACACATCTATATATATTTCGGAACAACCATAGACACTCTATATGTGAATGTTGGAGTTAGCTATACAGGGTTGAGGTTGATTCCAAAATATATATAGTTTGAGTTGTGATCAATACTGAGATACGTATACACTGGGTCGTGGATTGATTCAAGATAATATTTATCGATTTATTTCTGTACATCTAACTGTGGACAACTAGTTGTAGGTTACTAACGAGGACAGCTGACTTAATAAACTTAAAACATCAAAATATATTAAAAGTGTTGTAAATATATTTTGAACATAGTTTGATATATATGTATATATTGTTATAGGTTCGTGAATCAACCAGTGGCCAAGTCTTACTTCCCGACGAAGTAAAAATCTGTGAAAGTGAGTTATAGTCCCACTTTTAAAATCTAATATTTTTGAGATGAGAATACATGCAGGTTTTATAAACGATTTACAAAATAGACACAAGTACGTGAAACTACATTCTATGGTTGAATTATCGAAATCGAATATGCCCCTTTTTATTAAAGTCTGGTAATCTAAGAATTAGGGAACAGACACCCTAATTGACGCGAATCCTAAAGATAGATCTATTGGGCCTAACAAACCCCATCCAAAGTACCGGATGCTTTAGTACTTCGAAATTTATATCATATCCGAAGGGTGTCCCGGAATGATGGGGATATTCTTATATATATGCATCTTGTTAATGTCGGTTACCAGGTGTTCACCATATGAATGATTTTTATCTCTATGTATGGGATGTGTATTGAAATATGAAATCTTGTGGTCTATTGTTACGATTTGATATATATAGGTTAAACCTATAACTCACCAACATTTTTGTTGACGTTTTAAGCATGTTTATTCTCAGGTGATTATTAAGAGCTTCCGCTGTCGCATACTTAAATAAGGACAAGATTTGGAGTCCATGCTTGTATGATATTGTGTAAAAACTACATTCAAGAAACTTATTTTATTGTAACATATTTGTATTGTAAACCATTATGTAATGGTCGTGTGTAAACAGGATATTTTAGATTATCATTATTTGATAATCTACGTAAAGCTTTTTAAACCTTTATTGATGAAATAAAGGTTATGGTTTGTTTAAAAATGAATGCAGTCTTTGAAAAACGTCTCATATAGAGGTCAAAACCTCGCAACGAAATCAATTAATATGGAACGTTTTTAATCAATAAGAACGGGACATTTCAGTTGGTATCCGAGCGTTGGTCTTAGAGAACCAGAATTTTGCATTAGTGTGTCTTATCGAGTTTGTTAGGATGCATTAGTGAGTCTGGACTTCGACCGTGTTTACTTGAAAAATGATTGCTTAACAAATTTTGTTGGAAACTATATATTTTTAACATGTGAATATTATGTGATATATTAATCTCTTAACGCGTTTGATATTATGTGATAGATGTCTACCTCTAGAACAAGTCCCATTGACTCACCTAATAATAATGAAGAGTCAAATGTAAATTGGAATGATTCGTGGACTGATTCACAAGTTCCCGAAGAGGAACCGGAAGAAGAGTCGGAACCGGAAGAAGAATCGGAACCGGAAGAAGAATCGGAACCGGATGAAGAAATAGAACCGGTGGGGGAAATAATAAAACGGTTAAGTAAAAGAAAATCCTCAACCAACCGACCAAGGTTAATTATGGTCAATGGTGTTTCCGCCAAGGAAGCAAAATATTGGGAGGATTACCAATTCTCTGATGAATCGGATTCCGACGAGAATTTCGATGATGTTATAGAAATTACCCCAACTGAATTTAAAAAGGCAAAAGAAAATAATAAGGGAAAGGGCATAAAAATAGAGAAATCTAATTCCAACCCCGATGAACTTTATATGTATCGTCAACCCCCGAAGTCCTTAAGTTGTAACAATGACCCGGGAACCTCTAAACCACCAGGTTTTTCTAAACCAATGTGGATAACGACGGCTCGTATTAGGGGAAAATCATATATCCCTAGAAACTTGGCAAAACGAACCAAAACCGAAGAAGAAGAAATAAGCGAGTCGGAATAAGATAGTTGTATTCATGTGGTGTAATATATGTAATATAGTGTGCTTATGCTTTATGATATATGTAAAAATTGCTTGTATTAATAAGTATTTTTTTTTTATGAATCTAACTCTTGTCTATTTTACAGTATAAAACACAAAATGGATAGACAACCCAATATTTTAAGAGACCTACCCGGAGACATGATTGATGAAATCTTGTCTAGAGTCGGTCAGAATTCCTCGGCACAACTATTTAAGGCGAGATCAGTTTGTAAGACATTCGAAGAACGTTCCAAGAATGTCTTGGTTTATAAGAGACTTTCGTTTGAAAGATGGGGGATATCACATTGGGAAACCCATAAGTTACGATGTGTTTACTTTGATGCATATATTGCGGGGAACTCAAATGCTATTTTACGCAACGGGTTAAGAAATTATTTTGACTCAATGTATCCGAATATAGGACTTCATGATTTAGAAAAAGCGGCTAACATGCAACATAAAGAAGCATGCTATGCTTATGGGTTAGTAATGTTCGCTTCTCACCAAAGTGAGAAAAAGAACATCGGGCTACAGCTATTAAACAAAACGTTCCCACAAGTGACGGAGTCGGTAATTGGGGTAAGAAATGAGGTTTTTAGATTGTTACGGGACTGTTGGACATTACGTAACCCTCGTCCCTTTGACGACGTTACAACACGCTGTCTTATCAACGGCCATAACGGTTATGTTGCACAAGACCAAGGATGGGAAGTAGTCCTAGTAAAACCAGAATGCATGACTTGTTTCTGGACGTATGAATTACGTGTCTTTATTGCCTTTGCTGAACGACTTGTGTACTAGCTAGAATTATCTTCACAACTATCTTGTATCAAAGTTATTGTGTGCTATATTTCATGCTTTATGTAAAATAAGCGGTATTGTAAGTTTGTAAAATATTGTATAAAAGTTTGAACGCGAAATATTATTATAATCAGTTTTTCATATAGAATTGTAGTAGTTGAATTGTATATTAGCTACTAAGTATGAACTTAACGGGTAGGTACTACCCGAATTTAAACTTATAAAACGCTAATATGAAGAAAAAGCTTTTATAAATGAGTTCATATTATGCTACGAAATACTATTAACTACTCTTAATATTCTGTATGATTAACTTGTTCCATTTGACTATTTTGAAGGAAATGGCACCGACTACTCGACACACAGTGAATATGAATGAAGAGGAATTCCGTACTTTTCTAGCTTCAAACATAGCCGCAGTACAGGCTGCGCTACATACCAACAATAACCTTGGATCTAGCAGTACAGGAAATCGTGTAGGATGCACCTACAAAGAATTCACTGCCTGCAAACCTTTGGAATTTGATGGAACCGAAGGACCGATCGGATTGAAACGGTGGACCGAGAAGGTCGAATCGGTGTTTGCCATAAGTAAGTGTACTAAAGAGGACAAAGTGAAGTACGCTACGCATACCTTCACAGGTTCTGCGTTAACATGGTGGAATACCTATCTAGAGCAAGTGGGACAAGACGATGCGTACGCACTACCGTGGTCAGCATTCAAGCACTTGATGAACGAGAAGTACCGTCCCAGAACCGAGGTCAATAAGCTCAAGACAGAACTTAGAGGGTTACGAACCCAAGGATTTGATATTACCACGTACGAAAGACGATTCACAGAATTGTGCCTATTGTGTCCGGGAGCATTCGAAGATGAGGAAGAGAAGATCGACGCGTTTGTGAAAGGATTACCGGAAAGAATCCAAGAAGATATAAGTTCACACGAGCCCGCCTCCATACAACAGGCATGTAGAATGGCTCACAAACTCGTGAACCAAATTGAAGAAAGAATTAAAGAACAGACTGCTGAAGAGGCCAATGTGAAGCAAGTCAAAAGAAAGTGGGAGGAAAACGGTGATAAGAATCACCAATACAACAACAACAGCAATTACAACAATAATCGCAACAATTATCCCAACAATCGCAACATCAATCACAACTACAACAAACGGCCCAACAACAACAACAACAACAACAGCAACTACAACAATCATCCCAACAACAATAATAACCGCAACAACAACAACAATCAGAAGCAGCTATGCCAAAGGTGTGAAAAGAATCACTCGGGGTTCTGCACCAAATTTTGCAACAAGTGTAAAAGAAATGGTCATAGCGCGGAGAAGTGTGAGGTCTACGGACCAGGGGTTAATAGAACGAAAGGAACAAATGGTGTCGGAACCAGTAATGGCGGAGCAAGTAGTGTCGAAGCAAGCTATGCCAATGTAGTTTGTTATAAATGTGGAAAACCGGGCCACATTATTAGAAATTGCCCGAACCAGGAGAACACGAATGGACAAGGCCGCGGAAGAGTTTTCAATATTAATGCAGCAGAGGCACAGGAAGACCCGGAGCTTGTTACGGGTACGTTTCTTATTGACAATAAATCTGCTTACGTTTTATTTGATTCGGGTGCGGATAGAAGCTATATGAGTAGAGATTTTTGTGCTAAATTAAGTTGTCCATTGACGCCTTTGGATAGTAAATTTTTACTCGAATTAGCAAATGGTAAATTAATTTCAGCAGATAATATATGTCGGAATCGAGAAATTAAACTGGTTAGCGAAACATTTAAGATTGATTTGATACCAGTAGAGTTAGGGAGTTTTGATGTGATAATCGGTATGGACTGGTTGAAAGAAGTGAAAGCGGAGATCGTTTGTTACAAAAATGCAATTCGCATTATACGAGAAAAAGGAAAACCCTTAATGGTGTACGGAGAAAAGGGCAACACGAAGCTACATCTTATTAGTAATTTGAAGGCACAAAAACTAATAAGAAAAGGTTGCTATGCTGTTCTAGCACACGTCGAGAAAGTACAAACTGAAGAAAAGAGCATCAATGATGTTCCCATTGCAAAAGAATTTCCCGATGTATTTCCGAAAGAATTACCGGGATTACCCCCACATCGATCCGTTGAATTTCAAATAGATCTTGTACCAGGAGCTGCACCAATAGCTCGTGCTCCTTACAGACTCGCACCCAGTGAGATGAAAGAACTACAAAGCCAATTACAAGAACTTTTAGAGCATGGTTTCATTCGACCAAGCACATCACCGTGGGGAGCTCCTGTTTTATTTGTCAAGAAGAAAGATGGTACATTCAGATTGTGTATCGACTACCGAGAGTTGAACAAACTTACCATCAAGAACCGTTACCCACTACCGAGAATCGACGACTTATTTGATCAACTACAAGGCTCGTCTGTTTATTCAAAGATTGACTTACGTTCCGGGTATCATCAAATGCGGGTGAAAGAAGATGATATTCCAAAGACTGCTTTTAGAACACGTTACGGTCATTACGAGTTTATGGTCATGCCGTTTGGTTTAACTAATGCACCAGCTGTGTTCATGGACCTTATGAACCGAGTGTGTGGACCATACCTTGACAAGTTTGTCATTGTTTTCATTGATGACATACTTATTTACTCAAAGAATGACCAAGAACACGGTGAACATTTGAGAAAGGTGTTAGAAGTATTGAGAAAGGAAGAATTGTACGCTAAGTTTTCAAAGTGTGCATTTTGGTTGGAAGAAGTTCAATTCCTCGGTCACATAGTGAACAAAGAAGGTATTAAGGTGGATCCGGCAAAGATAGAAACTGTTGAAAACTGGGAAACCCCGAAAACTCCGAAACACATACGCCAGTTTTTAGGACTAGCTGGTTACTACAGAAGGTTCATCCAAGACTTTTCCAGAATAGCAAAACCCTTGACTGCATTAACGCATAAAGGGAAGAAATTTGAATGGAATGATGAACAAGAGAAAGCGTTTCAGTTATTGAAGAAAAAGCTAACTACGGCACCTATATTGTCATTGCCTGAAGGGAATGATGATTTTGTGATTTATTGTGATGCATCAAAGCAAGGTCTCGGTTGTGTATTAATGCAACGAACGAAGGTGATTGCTTATGCGTCTAGATAATTGAAGATTCACGAACAAAATTATACGACGCATGATTTGGAATTAGGCGCGGTTGTTTTTGCATTAAAGACTTGGAGGCACTACTTATATGGGGTCAAAAGTATTATATATACCGACCACAAAAGTCTTCAACACATATTTAATCAGAAACAACTGAATATGAGGCAGCGTAGGTGGATTGAATTATTGAATGATTACGACTTTGAGATTCGTTACCACCCGGGGAAGGCAAATGTGGTAGCCGATGCCTTGAGCAGGAAGGACAGAGAACCCATTCGAGTAAAATCTATGAATATAATGATTCATAATAACCTTACTACTCAAATAAAGGAGGCACAACAAGGAGTTTTAAAAGAGGGAAATTTAAAGGATGAAATACCCAAAGGATCGGAGAAGCATCTTAATATTCGGGAAGACGGAACCCGGTATAGGGCTGAAAGGATTTGGGTACCAAAATTTGGAGATATGAGAGAAATGGTACTTAGAGAAGCTCATAAAACCAGATACTCAATACATCCTGGAACGGGGAAGATGTACAAGGATCTCAAGAAATATTTTTGGTGGCCGGGTATGAAAGCCGATGTTGCTAAATACGTAGGAGAATGTTTGACGTGTTCTAAGGTCAAAGCTGAGTATCAGAAACCATCAGGTCTACTTCAACAACCCGAAATCCCGGAATAGAAATGGGAAAACATTACCATGGATTTCATCACTAAATTGCCAAGGACTGCAAGTGGTTTTGATACTATTTGGGTAATAGTTGATCATCTCACCAAATCCGCACACTTCCTACCAATAAGAGAAGATGACAAGATGGAGAAGTTAGCACGACTGTATTTGAAGGAAGTCATCTCCAGACATGGAATACCAATCTCTATTATCTCTGATAGGGATGGCAGATTTATTTCAAGATTCTGGCAGACATTACAGCAAGCATTAGGAACTCGTCTAGACATGAGTACTGCCTATCATCCACAAACTGATGGGCAGAGCGAAAGGACGATACAAACGCTTGAAGACATGCTACGAGCATGTGTTATTGATTTCGGAAACAGTTGGGATCGACATCTACCGTTAGCAGAATTTTCCTATAACAACAGCTACCATTCAAGCATTGAGATGGCGCCGTTTGAAGCACTTTATGGTAGAAAGTGCAGGTCTCCGATTTGTTAGAGTGAGGTGGGGGATAGACAGATTACGGTTCCGGAGATTATACAAGAAACTACCGAGAAGATCATCCAAATTCAACAACGGTTGAAAACTGCCCAAAGTCGACAAAAGAGCTACGCTGACATTAAAAGAAAAGATATAGAATTTGAAATTGGAGAGATGGTCATGCTTAAAGTTGCACCTTGGAAAGGCGTTGTTCGATTTGGTAAACGAGGGAAATTAAATCCAAGGTATATTGGACCATTCAAGATTATTGATCGTGTCGGACCAGTAGCTTACCGACTTGAGTTACCTCAACAACTCGCGGCTGTACATAACACTTTCCACGTCTCGAATTTGAAGAAATGTTTTGCTAAAGAAGATCTCACTATTCCGTTAGATGAAATCCAAATCAACGAAAAACTTCAATTCATCGAAGAACCCGTCGAAATAATGGATCGTGAGGTTAAAAGACTTAAGCAAAACAAGATACCAATTGTTAAGGTTTGATGGAATACTCGTAGAGGACCCGAGTTCACCTGGGAGCGTGAAGATCAGATGAAGAAGAAATACCCGCATCTATTTCCAGAAGATTCATCAACACCTTCAACAGCTTAAAATTTCGGGACGAAATTTATTTAACGGGTAGGTACTGTAGTTACCCGAACTTTTCCATGTTTATATATATTAATTGAGATTGATATTTACATGATTAAATATTTCCAACCTGTTAAGTAATCAAACTTGTTAAGACTTGATTAATTGAAATATGTTTCATATAGACAATTGACCACCCAAGTTGACCGGTGATTCACGAACGTTAAAACTTGTAAAAACTATATGATGACATATATATGGATATATATATAGTTAACATGATACTATGATAAGTAAACATATCATTAAGTATATTAACAATGAACTACATATGTAAAAACAAGACTACTAACTTAATGATTTTTAAACGAGACATATATGTAACGATTATCGTTGTAAAGACATTTAATGTATATATATCATGTTAAGAGATATTCATACATGATAATATCATGATAATATAATAATTTAAAATCTCATTTGATATTATAAACATTGGGTTAACAATATTTAACAAGATCGTTAACCTAAAAGTTTCAAAACAACACTTACATGTAACGACTAACGATGACTTAACGACTCAGTTAAAATGTATATACATGTAGTGTTTTAATATGTATTTATACACTTTTGAAAGACTTCAATACACTTATCAAAATACTTCTACTTAACAAAAATGCTTACAATTACATCCTCGTTCAGTTTCATCAACAATTCTACTCGTATGCACCCGTATTCGTACTCGTACAATACACAGCTTTTAGATGTATGTAATATTGGTATATACACTCCAATGATCAGCTCTTAGTAGCCCATGTGAGTCACCTAACACATGTGGGAACCATCATTTGGCAACTAGCATGAAATATCTCATAAAATTACAAAAATATGAGTAATCATTCATGACTTATTTACATGAAAACAAAATTACATATCCTTTATATCTAATCCATACACCAACGACCAAAAACACCTACAAACACTTTAATTCTTCAATTTTCTTCATCTAATTGATCTCTCTCAAGTTCTATCTTCAAGTTCTAAGTGTTCTTCATAAATTCCAAAAGTTCTAGTTTCATAAAATCAAGAATACTTTCAAGTTTGCTAGCTCACTTCCTATCTTGTAAGGTGATCATCCAATCTCAAGAAATCTTTGTTTCTTACAGTAGGTTATCATTCTAATACAAGGTAATAATCATATTCAAACTTTGGTTCAATTTCTATAACTATAACAATCTTATTTCAAGTGATGATCTTACTTGAACTTGTTTTCGTGTCATGATTCTGCTTCAAGAACTTCGAGCCATCCAAGGATCCATTGAAGCTAGATCCATTTTTCTCTTTTCCAGTAGGTTTATCCAAGGAACTTAAGGTAGTAATGATGTTCATAACATCATTCGATTCATACATATAAAGCTATCTTATTCGAAGGTTTAAACTTGTAATCACTAGAACATAGTTTAGTTAATTCTAAACTTGTTCGCAAACAAAAGTTAATCCTTCTAACTTGACTTTTAAAATCAACTAAACACATGTTCTATATCTATATGATATGCTAACTTAATGATTTAAAACCTGGAAACACGAAAAACACCGTAAAACCGGATTTACGCCGTCGTAGTAACACCGCGGGCTGTTTTGGGTTAGTTAATTAAAAACTATGATAAACTTTGATTTTAAAGTTGTTATTCTGAGAAAATGATTTTTATTATGAACATGAAACTATATCCAAAAATTATGATTAAACTCAAAGTGGAAGTATGTTTTCTAAAATGGTCATCTAGACGTCGTTCTTTCGACTGAAATGACTACCTTTACAAAAACGACTTGTAACTTATTTTTCCGACTATAAACCTATACTTTTCTGTTTAGATTCATAAAATAGAGTTCAATATGAAACCATAGCAATTTGATTCACTCAAAACGGATTTAAAATGAAGAAGTTATGGGTAAAACAAGATTGGATAATTTTTCTCATTTTAGCTACGTGAAAATTGGTAACAAATCTATTCCAACCATAACTTAATCAACTTGTATTGTATATTATGTAATCTTGAGATACCATAGACACGTATACAATGTTTCGACCTATCATGTCGACACATCTATATATATTTCGGAACAACCATAGACACTCTATATGTGAATGTTGGAGTTAGCTATACAGGGTTGAGGTTGATTCCAAAATATATATAGTTTGAGTTGTGATCAATACTGAGATACGTATACACTGGGTCGTGGATTGATTCAAGATAATATTTATCGATTTATTTCTGTACATCTAACTGTGGACAACTAGTTGTAGGTTACTAACGAGGACAGCTGACTTAATAAACTTAAAACATCAAAATATATTAAAAGTGTTGTAAATATATTTTGAACATACTTTGATATATATGTATATATTGTTATAGGTTCGTGAATCAACCAGTGGCCAAGTCTTACTTCCCGACGAAGTAAAAATCTGTGAAAGTGAGTTATAGTCCCACTTTTAAAATCTAATATTTTTGGGATGAGAATACATGCAGGTTTTATAAACGATTTACAAAATAGACACAAGTACGTGAAACTACATTCTATGGTTGAATTATCGAAATCGAATATGCCCTTTTTTATTAAAGTCTGGTAATCTAAGAATTAGGGAACAGACACCCTAATTGACGCGAATCCTAAAGATAGATCTATTGGGCCTAACAAACCCCATCCAAAGTACCGGATGCTTTAGTACTTCGAAATTTATATCATATCCGAAGGGTGTCCCGGAATGATGGGGATATTCTTATATATATGCATCTTGTTAATGTCGGTTACCAGGTGTTCACCATATGAATGATTTTTATCTCTATGTATGGGATGTGTATTGAAATATGAAATCTTGTGGTCTATTGTTACAATTTGATATATATAGGTTAAACCTATAACTCACCAACATTTTTGTTGACGTTTTAAGCATGTTTATTCTCAGGTGATTATTAAGAGCTTCCGCTGTCGCATACTTAAATAAGGACAAGATTTGGAGTCCATGCTTGTATGATATTGTGTAAAAACTGCATTCAAGAAACTTATTTTATTGTAACATATTTGTATTGTAAACCATTATGTAATGGTCGTGTGTAAACAGGATATTTTAGATTATCATTATTTGATAATCTACGTAAAGCTTTTTAAACCTTTATTGATGAAATAAAGGTTATGGTTTGTTTAAAAATGAATGCAGCCTTTGAAAAACGTCTCATATAGAGGTCAAAACCTCGCAACGAAATCAATTAATATGGAACGTTTTTAATCAATAAGAACGGGACATTTCAGAGTAGTGGTAAAGGATGAAAGAGATAAGTGACGATCATGAAATTGTACGGGATACGGGTCAACTTGCAGGAACTGAACAACCTTCTGTGGTTCATACGTTGTACGTGGCTAATTAGGGTGAGCTCGGGCGGTGGGACGGGGTGCGGTTACTCTGACAAGTCCTCGCATATCTCCTCCTCCGAGGATCAACTTTAGTGGGCGTATAATCCGAGGGGTACTCCTACTAGATTGCGTGAAGTAATGTTTCGATCTCCAGAACGGTGGAACGGTATTAACAGGCGGATTACAATACTAATCCTTAGGGCTAGACGAGTGGGGAAAAGGGTTCAAAAAAACATCTAAACTAGGAAAGGTAAGTTTTCCAAGTCGGTACAGCGAATAGCAGGCATAAAGCAAGCACGTAATCAGGCACTACAGCAACCTAGATCGTCTACAGCAGTATATAGCATGGCAATATTAACAGTACTAAACAGGAGTAACATGCAATCGGAAGCAGATAGTCCCATGCAGTAGCTAGAAAAAGCATGCAGCGAGTTTACATAGCAGTAAAAGGAAACAGTAGCATGCAGCAAGTTCATACAGCAGTAAAAGTAAGCAGTGGCATGCAGTAGTAATAAGCAGTAACATGTAGTAATATAACACAGTAGCATGCAGCAGGTTCCGCAGAAACAAGTAAACATGCAAGTTGTAGATTAGTCCTATTAGCGAATCCTAACGGTCTAGACTCACTAATGCAACCTAATTCCCTACAACCAATGCTCTGATACCAACTGTGACGCCCCGTACAAAACCATCGTGTACGGATCATCAACAACATGATCATTACATGGTCAAACACTATATGCTATTTGAAAACCGATTTGCATTCATGAAAAGATAACATTTTACAAAAGGTAAATAGGAACATTAACAGAAGTACATGATACTAAGGTCATTACGAAGCTATTGTTTTGAAAATAACATAAGTTGCGAATGCAAAGTAAAAGTTCTGTAGTGACCCGAACTTTTCCATGTTTATATATATATTAAATGAAATTGTTATTTACATGATTAAGTGTTTCCAACATGTTAAGCAATCAAACTTGTTAAGACTTGATTAATTGAAATAGGTTTCATATAGACAATTGACCACCCAAGTTGACCGGTGATTCACGAACGTTAAAACTTGTAAAAACTATATGATGACATATATATGGTTATATATATAGTTAACATGATTTTATTATAAGTATGTATCTCATTAGGTATTTTAACAATGAGTTATATACATAAAAATGAGACTATTAATTTAAGAAACTCGAAAACGATATATATAACGATTATCGTTATAACAACGTCTTACTAGGTACATATGAATCATATTAAGATATTGATACACTTAGTTAATTATGTTAAATGATAAGTAAATATATTATTAAGTGTATTAACAATGAAATACATATGTAAAAATAAGACTACTAACTTAATGATTTTGAAACGAGACATATATGTAACGATTATCGTTGTAACGACATTTAACTGTATATATATCATACTAAGATATATTATATATCATAATATCATGATAATATATCAATTTAACATCTCATTTGTTATAATAAACAATGGGTTAACAACATTCAACAAGATCGTTAACCTAAAGGTTTCAAAACAACGTTTACATGTAACGACTAACGATGACTTAACGACTCAGTTAAAATGTATATACATGTAGTGTTTTAATATGTATTCATACACTTTTGAAAGACTTAAAGACACTTATCAAAATACTTCTACTTAACAAAAATTCTTACAATTACATCCTCGTTCAGTTTCATCAACAATTCTACTCGTATGCACCCGTATTCGTACTCGTACAATACACAACTTTTAGATGTATGTACTATTGGTATATACACTCCAATGATCAGCTATTAGCAGCCCATTTGAGTCACCTAACACATGTGGGAACCATCATTTGGCAACTAGCATGAAATATCTCATAAAATTACAAAAATATGAGTAATCATTCATGACTTATTTACATGAAAACAAAATTACATATCCTTTATATCTAATCCATACACCAACGACCAAAAACACCTACAAACACTTTCATTCTTCAATTTTCTTCATCTAATTGATCTCTCTCAAGTTCTATCTTCAAGTTCTAAGTGTTCTTCATAAATTCCAAAAGTTCTAGTTTCATAAAATCAAGAATACTTCCAAAATTGCAAGTTTACTACCAAGTTTTCTAAATCCATTCCAAATAATCATCCAAGATCAAGAAACCTTTGTTACTTACAGTAGGTTATCTTTCTAATACAAGGTAATATTCATATTCAAACTTTAATTCAATTTCTATAACTATAACAATCTTATTTCGAGTGGAAATCTTACTTGAAATTGTTTTCGTGTCATGATTCTGCTTCAAGAACTTTCAAGCCATCCAAGGATCCTTTGAAGCTAGATCCATTTTTCTCATTTCCAGTAGGTTTATCCAAGGAACTTGAGGTAGTAATGATATTCATAACATCATTCGATTCATACATATAAGCTATCTTATTCGAAGGTTTAAACTTGTAATCACTAGAACATAAATTAGTTAATTCTAAACTTGTTCGCAAATAAAAGTTAATCCTTCTAACTTGACTTTTAAAATCAACTAAACACATGTTCTATATCTATATTATATGCTAACTTAATGATTTAAAACCTGGAAACACGAAAAACACCGTAAAACCGGATTTACGCCGTCGTAGTAACACCGCGGGCTGTTTTGGGTTAGTTAATTAAAAACTATGATAAACTTTGATTTAAAAGTTATTATTCTGAGAAAATGATTTTTATTATGAACATGAAACTATATCCAAAAATTATGGTTAAACTCAAAGTGGAAGTAAGTTTTCTAAAATGGTCATCTAGACGTCGTTCTTTCGACTGAAATGACTACCTTTACAAAAACGAATTGTAACTTATTTTTCCGACTATAAACCTATACTTTTTTCTGTTTAGATTCATAAAATAGAGTTCAATATGAAACCATAGCAATTTGATTCACTCAAAACGGATTTAAAATGAAGAAGTTATGGGTAAAACAAGATTGGATAATTTTTCTCATTTTAGCTACGTGAAAATTGGTAACAAATCTATTCCAACCATAACTTAATCAACTAGTATTGTATATTATGTAATCTTGAGATACCATAGACACGTATACAATGTTTCGACCTATCATGTCGACACATCTATATATATTTCGGAACAACCATAGACACTCTATATGTGAATGTTGGAGTTAGCTATACAGGGTTGAGGTTGATTCCAAAATATATATAGTTTGAGTTGTGATCAATACTGAGATACGTATACACTGGGTCGTGGATTGATTCAATATAACATTTATCGATTTATTTCTGTACATCTAACTGTGGACAACTAGTTGTAGGTTACTAACGAGGACAGCTGACTTAATAAACTTAAAACAACAAAATATATTAAAAGTGTTGTAAATATATTTTGAACATACTTTGATATATATGTATATATTGTTATAGGTTCGTGAATCAACCAGTGGCCAAGTCTTACTTCCCGACGAAGTAAAAATATGTGAAAGTGAGTTATAGTCCCACTTTTAAAATCTAATATTTTTGGGATGAGAATACATGCAGGTTTTATAAATGATTTACAAAATAGACACAAGTACGTGAAACTACATTCTATGGTTGAATTATCAAAATCGAATATACCCCTTTTTATTAAGTCTGGTAATCTAAGAATTAGGGAACAGACACCCTAATTGACGCGAATCCTAAAGATAGATCTATCGGGCCCAACAAGCCCCATTCAAAGTACCGGATGCTTTAGTACTTCAAAATTTATATCATATCCGAAGGGTGTCCCGGAATGATGGGGATATTCTTATATATGCATCTTGTTAATGTCGGTTACCAGGTGTTCACCATATGAATGATTTTTATCTCTATGTATGGGATGTGTATTGAAATATGAAATCTTGTGGTCTATTGTTACGATTTGATATATATAGGTTAAACCTATAACTCACCAACATTTTTGTTGACGTTTAAAGCATGTTTATTCTCAGGTGAATACTAAGAGCTTCTGCTGTTGCATACTAAAATAAGGACAAGATTTGGAGTCCATGGTTGTATGATATTGTGTAAAAACTGCATTCAAGAAACTGATTTCGATGTAACATATTTGTATTGTAAACCATTATGTAATGGTCGTGTGTAAACAGGATATTTTAGATTATCATTATTTGATAATCTACGTAAAGCTTTTTAAACCTTTATTTATGAAATAAAGGTTATGGTTTGTTTTAAAAATGAATGCAGTCTTTGAAAAACGTCTCATATAGAGGTCAAAACCTCGCAACGAAATCAATTAATATGGAACGTTTTTAATCAATAAGAACGGGACATTTCAAGTTCCATGCTTGAGACATCTCTAAGTAATACAGCGGAAGTCTAACACAGCAAGTCTGTAACAGCAAGTCTATAACTGCCAGTTTAATACCAACACAGCAAGTTTAACAGCGGAATCAACATCGTCTAAACACCTGAGAAATACATGCTTAAAAAGTCAACACGAATGTTGGTGAGCTATAGTTTGTTTGTAATCAGTAATGTAAAGTAGGCCATGAGATTTCAGTGCTTCAAACAAGCGTTTCAAATTAGTAATTCAAATCAGTATGATAAAGTATATGTATAACCGTGGGCACCCGGTAACTAAACTTAACGTTTATAACCCCCTGAAAGTACACTTGGCGAGTGCGTATGTTCACGAAGTATTACAGTTAAATGCTAGCGCGACTAGCCCGAGTGGGGATGTCAAACCTTATTGATCCATATCTAAGATTCGCGTTCACCGGTTCAAAAACCAATGACTAAACGTTACCGTGCTAAGGGGAATGTTTATGCCGTTGTATAACCCACACACATATAAAGTTTAAGTACTTGTGCCTAGTATGTAAAATGTAAAAAGCGCATGTATTCTCAGTCCCAAAATAATTAAAGTAAAAAGGGATGCTATAACTCACAGTGATAAAAGCGGTAAAGTTGGTAATGAAAGTACGCAAGTAGTAAGTCAGTCCGAAAGGTCGTCAACCTAAATCAAGGGTTACTAGGTCAGTAGGTTGTCTTTATAAATTTTAATAGTGCATAAAATAAGTTTAAGTGTCATCATCATCATCATTCATCATTATAAAAGCTAAGTAAGTTCGACAAGAATAGAGATCGAAACAATAGGCTGACTTCGGTCAGCTGCTACGACCTCTACGTAAATCGAAAAGATGCATAGTCAGTGGCTATGGCTCCGTATGTGAGTCCCCTAACAGCTGACCATTTTTCAGAACCTAACTCGTCTTCTTTTGACCGTGGGTACGGTTTAAGTGCGAGTAGGTCAGAAATTTCAGCACAACGTTAATAGGGTGTAGTGACTCTGGGAGGGCCATAAATCCTAAACCGTAACTCGGATTGAAACGACCCGACCTAATCCATAGGGACGAATACAATAACATATGATTACATCGCGAGGCATTTGACCTCTATATGATACGTTTTATAAACATTGCATTCTTTTGAAAAGATATACCATAAATGAATATTTAAAATTCAATGTTTTCGACATCTGATGATTTCTACATATAGACAATCACCGTAAATAACAGTTTACAAGAATACTTCCGTTGACAATGCAGTCAAAATAAATACACGGTGATGATTTTGTGAATGCAATGCTTCCTCGAATACAGCATGTATGACTCCATGCACATGGTTTCTCTAACATATATTCAAACAGCGGAAGACTTCTAGGAACCTGAGAATAAACATGCTTTAAACGTCAACATAAAGTTGGTGAGATATAGGTTTAATGCTAGCAGCGTTATAAATATAGACCACAAGATTTCATATACATAAACGTTTTAATAAAAATATTCTAAGTGGTTGAGCACTCAGTAACCGTACTTAACATTTAATCAAAGTCGCATATTCCCTTTATTATGAAATCTTACTACACCGTACCAAGTGTAGTCACCAAAACGAAGTACTGTGCAACCGTTAAATACTGGTCGTCCAGACCGGTTGGGGTTGTCATGCCCGATAGATCTATCAACAGGATTCACGTTTACAACACCGCATGTAAATAGTAGTTACCAAGTTACAGGGAGATATGCCAGTGGTACAACTCAACGTAGAATATATATTTTTAATCACTTGTGTCCATAACGTAAATCATAAAATGCATGTATTCTCATCCCGAAATATTTAGAGTTTAAAAGTGGGACTATATACTCACTTTTGCCTTGAAGGTATTTAACACGACTTGGTCTCCGATAGATATCACGAACCTAACCATGTATATAATATATCAACATATTTTCTTTTCAAGTAATCGTTACATATATATATACTTATAATACTTTTAATATTTATTAGTCCGTAGTTAGCAGTCCGATGTTAGTGGTCCACAATTAGTTGCTCAATAAAATAAATAAAGACCCCATTGTATTCGTATTGATCAGAATTAATCTCGACCCATGGTACCATGTTGTCAAATGACGTGTTGCGTACATAAAGTACCGTGTTGTCAAATGACGTGTTGCGTACAATCATGAGGTCATATGATTAATCTTCTCATGTTGTTTACGGGTGGTCCTGAAATATATAAAATCAAATCATAAGTAAATATATATAAAATATCATATTAATTAGCAAAGATATGATTAATTTACTTTTTCTCCAAATATTTTCGTAGCTAAACTAGCCTCGGATACCCAATCTTGTTTTAGTCGTAGTTTCTTCATTACAACTCCGTTTTTGTTGGTTCAACTTGCCACTTCCTTGGATCGAGTCAAATTTTAAGAATATGAACTGAAAATACCTTAGTTTGTATATGAAATCATAGGTTATAGGTCAAACTTTGGTGAAACTTATGAAAGTGATCATTTTCCATCATAAAAACAACATTTAATGATCATTTTTCTAAAAATAATTACACTTTGAGTTAAACCATGAAATTTTTATGTGTTAACATATTCATAAGAAATATCATTTTTCCAGAACATGAATTTCCAATTCAAAGTTCAAGATGGTTTTTAATTATCCAACCCAAAACAGCCCCCGGTTGCACTCCGACGACGTAGATTCAGTTTTTAAGGTGTTCTTTGTAAAACCAAGTTATATCTTGTTAAGTTAGCATATCATTATGATATATTACAGGTATTGAAGTGTTTTAAAAGTTAAGTTAGAAGGATCTATTTAGTTTGCAAACAAGTTTGAAATCATTCAAACTATGTTCTTGTTGTTAAAATTTTACAACATAAAATAAGATAGCTATATAATTATGAATTGAACAAGATTATGAACAAGGATACTACCTCAAGTTACTTGGACAAAGTTACTGTAAGAGATAAGAAAAAATCTTGGAATCAAAGAGTGGTGGAGTTAGATCAAAAGGTTGGAAGTATACTTCTTCAAATGGGTGGTTATTTTGATATGTTCTTGAAAGAGTTTTCTTATGGTGTTTAAGGCTTGTAATTGAAGCTAAATGATGGGGAAAATGCTTGGAGATGATCAAGTATGAAGTTAGGAGTATTTTGAGAGAGAAATGAGGGTGTAGGTATGAGAAAATGGAGTGAAGAAATGGTGTTCATTCATAAAAATGTTTTTAGTTTATAAAGAAAGAAAAGGATTTATAATTTTGTTTTCTTACTAATAATTCATGCTACTTAACAAATCCTAGTTACCTCATATCTAGGGCAGTAATAATGTTGATTAGGATGTTGATTTGATGTGTATATACCAATAGTAAATACATATAGAAGTTGGGTATGATAAGGGTACATATACCCTAGATATACGTATAGAAATCTTGAGGAAACGGAATGAGAATTCAAATATAGCTATCTTTTGTGAACATACTTATATTGTTTTATGTATTTAAGTCCTTAAAAAGTGATTAAATACATTATATATACGATACATGTATAAGCATTATAGGTTATAAGTATATATATCAAAGAATGTTACGTATAGTTAACGTTTTGAAAACTTAAGTTAGTAGTTTCAAAATATACTTATAACTCATTGTCATTAGTACACAATGAGATGTTAAACCATCCTTAGATCATGTTAAATATATATAAATACATATATATACACAAACGTATAATTATCGTATGTTATATAGTTCGTGATATCATCGGTCAAATTGGACTGTCAAACGTTGTGTAAAACTCTTTTCAAAAACACAAGTCTTAACAATTTAGATTGCTTATCATGTTGGTAAGGTTTAATTTATGTAAATATTAATCTCATAAGTATAAAATGATTGGAAAAATCCGGCTCGTTACAGTACCTATCCGTTAAATAAATTTCGTCCCGAAATTTGAATGGGATGTTCATGGCTGACAATAAGTATGTTTTCATGACGTATACGAGTTGGAAATTAGAGTTTTATTATCATCAAGTAATATTGATAAAGCAATTTGATTTCCAAGTTCAAGAGATTTGGAGTAAAATCTTCATAATGAGATTTGATTCTTCGATAATCAAAGAAATTAGAATCCGCTTTAAATGCGATCATCTATTTTGATTGCTCTGTCGGATCTTTTACTATAAATCCACCTCCCTTCATTTCCTTACAACTCATACCTTCTATTCTTCCTCCCTCAATTCATACTTTAAAATATTTATCAGTATGCTTCATCCAGTACTGATCCTGGATATACTCTTAACTTTCATGTAACAACCCGACTTCATAAACTCAAAACGCGTACCAAAAAAAAAAAAAATTGTATGTCAGTGCATCTGGACGGAGTCCAGAATCCTGGACGGCGTCCAGCTCAGAAGGGTGGGACGGCGTCCAGAGTTTTGGGACGGCGTCCAGCTTAACCAACCGGGACGGCGTCCAAGGAATTGGGACAGCGTCCCAATGGCCTTCCAGCCACTGATCACGGGTCCAACTCACATGAGCGGAAAACCCGCTTCCCGACACTTTCAAACGAAAACCTTTTTACCACAAGTCAATATAAGTGAAACTAAGAGATTTTCATCATCAAATCAAGTTTTACATCAACGGGTCCACATCGCCCATTTTACGAGTTTCGTTCTAAAATGAAAGTTTCGACCAAATATAAGTTTAAGTTCCAAACGACACTAGAGCATGGTGTTTGGGGTTAAACTACCCAATCTCGGTCGAACTCCAAAAGCTAACACCCAAAAGCATCCCCTAACAAAATAAGCGGGAGATCACTAATCCAATTGAACGCTCTTACCCTTGTCAACGCCCGAGCCTATAAAAAAAGTAAATAACGAGAGGGTAAGCAAAGCTTAGTGAATGCAATAATTATACGAATACATATATAATTATACCTACTTGCATACACTTACACAACCGCAAACATGCTAGCAAACAACATTAGCTTATCGTCGCAATAACAAGCTATAATTCGCCAATACCCCCAAGCTAGCATAACAACCGCATATAAATATAACTCGAATAATATAACATGCTTACAACACAAATGATCATGGTTAACCAATAGTACAAGGGAACGGCGCTCGCGAAAACGCCATCGGTGTTCATAACATCCGTTAGGGCACTTAACACCTCGCACCAATAACCCCTAGGGTGGCACCTTAACACCTCGGCACATCACCCCGAGTGGCATCTTAACACCTCGATGCAACACTCATTATTTTACGGAGTGGTGTCTTAACACCTCGACATTACACTCCTAGGTGGCATCTTAACACCTCGATGCTACACCCGAGTGGCATCTTAACACCTCGATGCTACACTCTTCACGTGAAACATGGTGTCTTAGCACCTCGACACTACACATTTCAAGCTACAACAAATAGATACATTATATATCTACACATATAATTATTCCACTCACCTCAAAGTCTTCGTGTGAGATAACCGAACTTGCAACGTCAATGTAACGTACCTATTACATTTTAGCACATAATCAATTCACAACTCAAGTCGGTCAAGTAACTCACTCAACAATCTAGAGTCTTTTGACCCGAAGTGCAATCCCGACCCATTTTGCACCTTTAACCCTAATAATGGTTAACTTCACCAAAAAACCCTAACTTTAGCCAATTAAGGTATTAACACACTTTTAACCACAAAGTTAACTCGTTTTCATACATGCAAGACAACCTAGGTCATCAAAAACCCATTTGACCCATTTCTAGGTCAACATACCCATTTGGGTCACCCACAACCCAAATCACACCCACTAACAATTAACTATAAGTGTATTAGTATTTACTTAGGTCTTTAAGACCCATTTACACCATTTCCCCTTTCAAAACCCTAAGTTAGTCACCAATTGGGTCTTCATGACCCAAACTTACCCAAAAACCCCAAATTACTCACAAATGGGTTTTATGTGCAATACTAACCCAAACCCTAACCCTTAAACACATTAAACTAAGGTAATCAAGTTTAGGGCTTACCACAACAATCAAAACGTAGCTAAGGAGGAGATGAACAACTTTAACTCCCGAGTTCTAACCCGAAATGAGCTTCTTCTTCCCCGATTTAAGCTTTCTCACACTTAACCACCCCCTCTCTCTCTAGAATGAATGGATGATGTTTGGTGGTTGAGAAATGAAGTAATGAGCTCACCAAACTGATCCTAAGGCCTTTAATTCGTCCACCAAGTGAAATTACCAATTTACCCATCTAAAATATTTAAAAACAAAAAGACATGCCTGCCAGCCATCCTGGAAGGCGTCCCAAAATGTTGGACGACGTCCAGGTCTTCGATCTGGGACGGCGTCCCAAATTGTTGGACGACGTCCAGGTCTTCGATCTAGGACGGCGTCCCAAATTGTTGGACGGCGTCCAGACCCAAAAGAAAACAGGATCTTACAACTCTCCCCCACTTGAACCGGATTGCGACCTCGCAATCCACGTCGCATGACAAGCAGGAAGATAAACCAAGACAAACTCTTCGGGCTCCCAAGTAAACTCGGAGCCTATACTTCGACGCCATTGGACTTTAAAAGTCCTCACCTCCTTATTTCTCAATATTTTCACCTTCTCATCAAGTATAGCAACCGGCTCCTCAACATACTCTAACTTATTATTTAGCTCAATCTCGTCTAACGACACCCACGAAGAATCATCCGCAAGACACTTACGGAGATGGGAAACATGAAATGTATTATGGATCCCCACAAGTTCTTCGGGTAATTCCAAACGATAAGCAACTTCGCCAACACGAGCTAAAACTTTGAATGGCCCAATAAACCGAGGAGCTAACTTTCCCCGTTTTCGAAATTGAATAATACCTTTCCATGGCGAAACCTTAAGCATCACCATGTCACCTTCTTGAAATTCGATCGTTCGTCTACGTTTATCGGCATACGACTTTTGTCTATCTTGAGCCTTCTTCAAGTGATCCCGAATAATATCAATCTTGTTGTTCGTCTCTAAAACCAAATCGGTACTCCCGATCTCTCTTTGACCCACTTCTCCCCAACAAACGGGAGTTCGACACCTACGCCCATAAAGCATTTCGTAAGGTGGCATCTCGATACTAGTATGATAACTATTATTGTACGAGAATTCCACCAAAGGCAAATGCTCATCCCAACTACCACCAAAGTCAATGATGCACGCCCGTAACATATCTTCCAAAGTTTGATTCGTACATTCGGTTTGACCGTCCGTTTGAGGATGATACGCCGTGCTCAACTTCAATTGCGTGCCCATATCTTCATGAAACTTTTCCCAAAACCGAGATGTAAAACGGGTATCTCGATCCGAAATAATAGATATAGGAACCCCATGTCGCGAGACCACTTCCTTGATAAACAACTTAGCCAAAGTCTCCGACGATATCACTTCTTTAATGGGAAGAAACAAAGCGCTTTTTGTCAATCGGTCAACTATAACCCAAATCGAATCGAATTGGGTTCTCACCGTTTTAGGTAACTTTGTAATGAAATCCATGGTAATGTGCTCCCATTTCCATTTCGGGATTTCTAACGGTTGTAACTTACCATACGGCTTTTGGTGTTCGGCTTTTACTTGTAAACACGTGACACATTGCTCAACATACTTCACAACATCACGTTTCATGCCCGGCCACCAATAATCTTTCTTCAAGTCAAGATACATTTTCGTCGCGCCCGGATGAATGGAGTATTTTGACTTATGTGCTTCATCAAGTAGCACTCGTCGGAAATCACCCATCTTAGGCACCCACACCCTTCCTTGGAAGGACAACAAACCACGCGGACCCATAGTGATAAACTCCGATTGGCCCACGATTCGCTCCGTATGCTTGTTGTGAACATAAGCCTCTATTTGAATCTCACCAAGCTTTTCAAGAAAATCGTTGGTAATAATCAAACGTAACGACCCCACTTTTATTGCCGGATGTTGACTCTTTCGACTCAACGCATCTGCGACCACATTCGCCTTACCCGGATGATAAAGTATTTCACAATCGTAGTCTTTCACCACATCCATCCACCTACGTTGGCGATAATTTAAATCTCGTTGATTAAAGAGATGTTTCAAACTCTTATGATCCGAATAAATCGTACACTTGACACCATACAAGTAATGGCGCCAAATTTTCAACGCATGCACTACCGCCGCCAACTCAAGATCATGAGTCGGATACCTCGTTTCATGTTCCTTTAATTGTCGAGAGGCATAAGCGATGACTTTACCTCTTTGCATTAGAACACACCCGAGACCATTTAAGGAAGCATCACAATAAACCACCATGTCTTCAACACCTTCCGGTAACACTAACACCGGAGCTTGACACAACTTCTCTTTTAACAATTGAAAAGCAATTTCTTGCTCGTTCTCCCAATTAAACCTAGCATTCCTTCTCGTAAACTTCGTCAATGGAGAAGCAATCTTAGAAAAGTCTTGGATAAACCGACGATAATAACCGGCCAATCCGAGAAAACTTCGGATTTCCGTAGGCGTAGTCGGTCGTCCCCAACTCTTCACCGTTTCGATCTTCCCCGGATCTACTTGAATACCGTTTTCGTTCACAATATGACCAAGGAATTGAACTTCCCTTAGCCAAAATTCACATTTGGAGAACTTTGCATACAACTTCTCCTTTCGTAGCGTCTTCAATACTTCACGCAAATGATGTTCATGCTCGTTCATACTTTTCGAGTAGACTAGTATGTCGTCAATGAACACTATTACCGACTTGTCCAACATAGGTTGGCACACTCGGTTCATAAGATCCATGAATGCCGCCGGTGCATTCGTAAGACCAAAGGGCATAACTACAAACTCATAATGCCCGTAACGCGTTCGAAAAGCCGTTTTCTCTATGTCTTCCTCACGGACCCGCATTTGGTGATAGCCGGACCCTAGGTCGATCTTAGAGAAATACGTTGCACCTTGAAGTTGATCAAATAAATCGTCAATCCTAGGTAATGGATAACGATTCTTGATCGTCACTTTATTCAACTCACGGTAATCAATGCACATACGCATACTACCATCTTTCTTCTTCACAAATAACACCGGAGCGCCCCATGGCGAAGCACTCGGTCGAATAAAACCCTTCTCGAGCAACTCTTGGGTTTGATTTAACAACTCTTGCATTTCCGTTGGTGCTAAACGATAAGGAGTTTTAACAATGGGAGTAGCTCCCGGAACCAACTCAATACGAAACTCAACTTGTCTTTCCGCCGGAACACCCGGTAATTCGTCCGGAAAAACGTCTTCGAATTCACTAACAACCGGAATTTCATGAATAGGTGGTGGCTCATTGCGAGTATCAACAACATGAGCAAGGAAAGCCATTCCACCACTAACAACAAAACGACGTGCCCGTGCAAAAGTGCATATCGGCACCGGTCTCCTTCGCTTATCACCATGAATAATTAACTCTCCCCCACTTAGAGTCTTCACACGAATAAACTTATCATGGCATGCAATATCGGCTCTATAACGATCGAGCCAATCCATACCAACGACAATATCAAAGTCGCCCAAGGTCATTGGAATAAGATCAATTTTAAAGGTTTCGGCACCAAAAACAACATCACAATTTTCACACACATCAACCACTAGCACCGTCTTGCCGTCCGCTATTTCGACTTCTATCGGACGACTTAACTTAGCTAACGGTCTATTAAGTTTAGGCACAAATTTAGGAGACACAAACGACAAATTTGCACCGCTATCGAAAAGAATCCTTGCCGGATTAGAATTAACCATGTAAGTACCTGAGACAACTTCGTGCGATTGTTTGGCTTCATCATTGGTCATCAAGTAGTTGCGACCCCTAGCCGTACCCGCCGCCTTCTCTAACCGTTTCACATTGTCATTTCGCAAATCGGGACACTCCGGCTTCTTATGCCCCTCTTTGCCGCAATTAAAACAAGTGATTTTGTTTCCGGAACGTGGTTTCGGACACTCACGAGCCATATGACCCGGTTGCCCACAATTGTAGCACGTATAAGAAAACCCACCGGTTGTGCCCTTCTTTGCACTATTAACACTTTCGGCCCCCCTCTTGCTCTTGCTCTTCTTGCTTGAGGCGTTAGAGTAACTAAAACCTTCAAATTTTCTTTTGGAAAACATGAAATCACTCTTTCTTGGAACCTCCGGCTCAAAACCCCGAGCCAACTCAAACAATTCATCAAAAGTCTTAGCCATACCCCGACTAATCTTCCCCTTGTACTCATCATTCAAAGTACGGTAGAAATCCTTCATGAGCTTATGATCATCACCAACATATTCCGGGCAAAAACGAGTCTTTGCCAAGAATGTAGACTTAAGAGTAACTAAGTCCATTGAGCCTTGTTGCAAATGGTGCAACTCGTCCCGGATTCTATCGAGATCAGAAGAAGTTCCGTATTCCTTGAAAAACTCCTTCTTAAACTCTTCCCACATCAAGCCCATACATTATTCCTCACCATGCAAGTTGATTTTATCATCCCACCATAACTTAGCCTCTTCTCGTAGCATGCTAGAGCCATACCTCGCCTTCTTTTCGGGAGGACATTTCGCGGTACGGAAAGCTCCCTCAATATCGGAGATCCAACATGTACTTTTCAAGGGATCTCGCACTCCATTAAACATCGGGGGTTGAGCATCCTTGAAGTTCTTGTAGTGGAAGTCCCGCCTTCCTTCGCCTCCTTCACCGCGAGGATAGATATTCCTAGCGTCAAGGGCCTCTTTGATAGTGGCCTTCATTCGTTCATTAATTAGATCGGTTATTTGCTCATCAACCGAATCTTGAAAGACCTTTCGAACGTCCGCAAGAAAATCCGATTTCAACTTTTTAAAGACGGCCTCGACCTTGGTTGAGAACTCGGCGTCCTCGCTTGTACTTCCGTTATCATGATCGGGACCGTTTCTCGTCTTCATTCTATAAAACGAATTAGGTTAAACCACAAACGGAAGGACAGATTACATATATACATACATATACGCCACACTACTCCATCTCGCTCAACAATCATCGTACATTACTTGTTTGACACGATTTACACCCGTAACAATGGTAGCTAATCATTGTTATGCGAGCACGTCGCATTAACTTGCTAGTACAACGTCCATCTCGCTCGATGCCCACTAAACATACATAACAAATAGCACATGATTAGTTTACATAAACCTATGCACAAACCAATCCCGATCCGACCCAAAGTCCTACAAGTCCCGCATAAACGCGCACACAAAAAGTCTAAGTCTAGGCGCCTATCTCAAGTCACCTAAATCCCTTAGACCATGCTCTGATACCACTTGTAACAACCCGACTTCATAAACTCAAAACACGTACCAAAAAAAAAATTGTATGTCAGTGTATCTGGACGGCGTCCAGAATCCTGGACGGCGTCCAGCTCAGAAGGGTGGGACGGCGTCCAGAGTTTTGGGACGGCGTCCAGCTTAACCAACCGGGACGGCGTCCAAGGAATTGGGACGGCATCCCAATGGCCTTCCAGCCACTGATCACGGGTCCAACTCACATGAGCGGCAAACCCGCTTCCCGACACTTTCAAACGAAAACCTTTTTATCACAAGTCAATATAAGTGAAACTAAGAGATTTTCATCATCAAATCAAGTTTTACATCAACGGGTCCACATCGCCCATTTTACGAGTTTCGTTCTAAAATGAAAGTTTCGACCAAATATAAGTTTAAGTTCCAAACGACACTAGAGCATGGTGTTTGGGGTTAAACTACCCAATCTCGGTCGAACTCCAAAAGCTAACACCCAAAAGCATCCCCTAACAAAACAAGCGGGAGATCACTAATCCAATTGAACGCTCTTACCCTTGTCAACGCCCGAGCCTATAAAAAAAGTAAACAACGAGAGGGTAAGCAAAGCTTAGTGAATGCAATAATTATACGAATACATATATAATTATACCTACTTGCATACACTTACACAACCGCAAACATGCTAGCAAACAACATTAGCTTATCGTCGGAATAACAAGCTATAATTCGCCAATACCCCCAAGCTAGCATAACAACCGCATATAAATATAACTCGAATAATATAACATGCTTACAACACAAATAACCATGGTTAACCAATAGTACAAGGGAACGGCGCTCGCGAAAACGCCATCGGTGTTCATAACATCCGTTAGGGCACTTAACACCTCGCACCACTAACCCCTAGGGTGGCACCTTAACACCTCGGCACATCACCCCGAGTGGCATCTTAACACCTCGATGCAACACTCATTATTTTACGGAGTGGTGTCTTAACACCTCGACACTACACTCCTAGGTGGCATCTTAACACCTCGATGCTACACCCGAGTGGCATCTTAACACCTCGATGCTACACTCTTCACGTGAAACATGGTGTCTTAGCACCTCGACACTACACATTTCATGCTACAACAAATAGATACATTATATATCTACACATATAATTATTCCACTCACCTCAAAGTCTTCGTGTGAGATAACCAAACTTGCAACGTCAATGTAACGTACCTATTACATTTTAGCACATAATCAATTCACAACTCAAGTCGGTCAAGTAACTCACTCAACAATCTAGAGTCTTTTGACCCGAAGTGCAATCCCGACCCATTTTGCACCTTTAACCCTAATAATGGTTAACTTCACCAAAAAACCCTAACTTTAGCCAATTAAGGTATTAACACACTTTTAACCACAAAGTTAACTCGTTTTCATACATGCAAGACAACCTAGGTCATCAAAAACCCATTTGACCCATTTCTAGGTCAACACACCCATTTGGGTCACCCACAACCCAAATCACACCCACTAACAATTAACTATAAGTGTATTAGTATTTACTTAGGTCTTTAAGACCCATTTACACCATTTCCCCTTTCAAAACCCTAAGTTAGTCACCAATTGGGTCTTCATGACCCAAACTTACCCAAAAACCCCAAATTACTCACAAATGGGTTTTATGTGCAATACTAACCCAAACCCTAACCCTTAAACACATTAAACTAAGGTAATCAAGTTTAGGGCTTACCACAACAATCAAAACGTAGCTAAGGAGGAGATGAACAACTTTAACTCCCGAGTTCTAACCCGAAATGAGCTTCTTCTTCCCCGATTTAAGCTTTCTCACACTTAACCACCCCTCTCTCTCTAGAATGAATGGATGATGTTTGGTGGTTGAGAAATGAAGTAATGAGCTCACCAAACTGATCCTAAGGCCTTTAATTCGTCCACCAAGTGAAATTACCAATTTACCCATCTAAAATATTTAAAAACAAAAAGACATGCCTGCCAGCCATCCTGGACGGCGTCCCAAAATGTTGGACGGCGTCCAGGTCTTCGATCTGGGACGGCGTCCCAAATTGTTGGACGGCGTCCAGGTCTTCGATCTAGGACGGCGTCCCAAATTGTTGGACGGCGTCCAGACCCAAAAGAAAACAGGATCTTACATTTCATCTCTGTCATTCTTCTTTTTCATCTACCTCCGGAGGATTTTATTTATTTCTACTATTACCTTGGGGTTATAGTATTGTTAATTCTCCCGTGCCTTTACGTTGCAATACGTATTGATATACACGGTTTGTAATTTATTTGTTGTTGTCGAGCTTTATATTTTCTTTTATATTCAACAGTTCCATACTTCTGTTTCCTCCTCCCGACTTCGAGTTAAGCGAATAATGGTCCGGAATTCGTAGGTATGGATTTTGAAATAAACATAGTTAATGTTCTAAGAAGGAAATAGTAATTGAACGATCTTGATTTGGTAAGTTACCAGAATGTCCGAAAAGATAGAATTATTAAGGAGATATGTTCTTAATATGTTTGGAGATTGGGTAGAATGTAAGAGTTGTGTAACATGGTACATGATGACGTTATGATCTGTGAATCATTATGTTCCATTTAGAAACTCAGCATGAATTACTGTAATATAATCACGTTGATCAAGTGTCATTATATTATACTAATTCATGCTTCAGTTTCCAACACTACTTCAAAACATTCATATTTTAAACTCGAATTTTTCAGAATTTAGAAACTAACACAGTTTCTTTTATGTTGTAACGCAAATATTGTGAAGAGATAAATGATTTTTGATGAGGATAGTTGGGAATATATCTTCAGGAATATCGAAGATATTTATAATGAAAAATATGATGATATCTTAGAATATCTAAGATCAGGGAATGACGCGGAAAATCTGTCTGTGAAGGTTTAGAATAAGGAGTAAGGTTCTTACTAACGATTTCAGCAGACACTGAATCATTTGAATCCTTTGAAGGTAGATTTCGTCATTGTGATTTGTCCACGACCTCCTTTATACTTTGCTCAATCCGTTTTCCAGTACCAAATTTTTCGTTCGAGCTTTTCCAATCTATTATTTGTCAAACTTCTGTCCGTAATTGTTGTCTACTGTCTTTACCACTTTATCAGTCTTTTCCAAAACTTAATAGCACTAATTCGTAGACTGGAGCATTTTTCAAAAACTTCACATTTGAAATATGTAATTCTTGGGGATAGACGTTGTATATATATATATATAACTGCCGAAATAGAAATGCTGCGAGATTTCAAAATACCAATTGTTGATTCCGCCAAAGGGGTAACGAGTTGCTGGTACATCTGCTGATAATGTCGTGGAATATAAAAGGTTCCCTGGTAACAAAAGGGTAATCGTATGTATTACAGGTTATAATAAGGCTACTTCGAATGGAAAGTCGAGGTTGACTTGCTGAAACTGTGACAAAATTTGCTATTTTGAAAAGGAATGGCAAAGTTATTTTTGCTAATAAATGCTAAAAGATTTAAAGCGGATACGTGTTAAATTATGTCCTTGGTTTCGAGAGCTTTTCAGGTGCAAGACTGCGGGTAATGTGTAGTTGGATCATCATCTCGATTGTCCATTATTTGAAGTGTCTTCAGGAATTTCGAAGGGTTTGATCATAGATTGTAATTGTTAATATACATATGATGTTTTAGGACTTTGAATGATACAAATATTTTTCTGGGTTCCAAGAATCGAATGATGTTCTAGCATAATTTTGAAGTCAAAGTATAGTTTTGAAAGATGTAAGAGTCCTAAGAGTGATGTCTTCTGTTAAGTCTTGACTTGGATTTTGTTTTGTCGTAATCAAATTTGGATGAGAATGGTTGTTTTGATTTCTATGAAAGAATGTATATTATTTTGAAGGTAGTGAGTATAGTTGATGATTGTTAAATCAGAGTCGAAGAATATAATCATATTAATTGTGAATTTATATATCTCTCGGGTATTACCTACCCGTTAAAAAAAAATTTCACAAGTAATGTTTTGTACCAGAGAATTTTATTACAATCTTTATGAAAATATATGTACATATATATCTTCTTCAGATGTAATCATGAATTTAATAAGTCAATATAATATTAGACTCATTTGATTTTCGGTTTGAGCTAGGATAAGTAATCTCTAAAACGATTAGGAACCACATATTCTTCACAAAATATTAATGAAGTTATGGATCAATACTTTATTATTTATTCTTATATATATTTCCTTAGTGAATCATGCTGATACTCATTGAACTCTTGCTAACTTCGCAAGATATGAATGTTGTTTCCCAGTAAGCTTCGAGTACATTGAAGATGAAAGTGTAAAATCAAACATATTATTGAATAATACACTTGGTTTATTATAAAACGAAATTCATTGAATTGAAACAGGGATTGTAGTTAACGATGATTAAGTTGCTGACGAAGGACGTACATCATTGCATATTTGTAGTATGAATTTAAACGAGTAGTATCTACCCTTTTTCAATTCATACTTAATAGCTTAGTACGAAAAGATTTATTTTGGTTTCCGAATTCATATATATAAAATATTTATATAAATTCTTCAGAAGAATGAGTTAATACTTCATAACTCGTTGATGCAATATACGCGTTATTGATGATGTCCACGGTGATTCTTGAACTGGTGGAGCTTGTGATGTTAAAGTTGCTGACGATTCTAACGATGTTGATAGCACTGACTGTGTTGGTGAGGCTAAGGGTACTGCTGATGCTGTTGGTAAAACAAGTCTAGCTTGTACCTTACGCATCATTCTTGTCGGGGTTTCTACTCTTCCTTTTATCATTTCTGTCCACTCATCTGATTTATGGTTATGGCAGAAATAGGTAATCTCTATGTCTTTAGAGATTACATAATTACCATAGAATGTTTCTCCGATGAAGTTATGAATCAATACTTCATCGTTTGTTGTTGTTGGTACTTCTTGGTATCTATGGTGTGTGTGACGTTGATATCCGAGGTACGGATGGTGATATTGAGGCGTGTGATGCGGATGTGATTGTTGGTGGTGGTAATGATCCTGTTGATGTTGATGATGGTGATAACGTTGATGCTGGTGATGCTGCTGGTGCTTAGGGTATTGAGGCTTGCGATGTTGATGTTATTGACGGTACTGGTTATGCTGCTGATGCTGCTGATGGTGTTTGTAACCTTTGTACCGTATTCTCCAAAGCCACTACCCGGGTGCGAAGCTCTTTGACTTCTTCTATTACACCGGGGTGATTGTCGGTTCGGACGAGCGGATAAATAAAATCTAGAATTTGATGTAGTATATAATCGTGACGAGATACTCTGGAAATGAGAGAGAAAATGGTTTCTTGAACAGGTTCACCGGTAAGTGCTTCAGGTTCATCGTCAAGAGGGCAATTTGGTGGATGGAAGGGATCACCTTCTTCTTGTCTCCAATGATTGAGGAGGCTACGAACCCATCCCCAATCCATCCAAAATAGATGATGACTGATTGGTTGATCCATTCCGGTCACACTGCTTTCGAAGCTTGAGTGGTATTCCATATCGGAATCCGAGGGACTTCAACTAGTGATGAGTTCCATATCGTATGATTGAATAAAGGATTTTTCGATATGAAATGATTTTCCGGCTATCGGGTGGTATTCTAATTATATAGAATATCCACATATATAGAACAAAAGATCTCATAGATTACGGAGGGATTTACGGAATATGTCAGACAAAGTTTACAGTAACAGATACGCGTAGATATGAATTAGCAAATACTCTAAGATATGAATTTTGTCTATACCCCATTCATGCAATGAATGCAGTAAGACGCGTTTAGACTTAAGATGATAAGCAGGTAATTTCCTACAAATGATAAGTAGATGATTTTCGACACAAAATGATAAGCAAAATTTTGACATGAAGACACGGTCGAAGTCCAGACTCACTAATGCAACCTAACGACTTATCAGTTAGACACACTAATGCAGACCTGGTTCGCTAAGACCACCGCTCTGATACCACATGAAACGACCCGACCCAATCTATAGGGACGAATACAATAACATATGATTACATCGCGAGGCATTTGACCTCTATATGATACGTTTTATAAACATTGCATTCTTTTGAAAAGATATACCATAAATGAATATTTAAAATTCAATGTTTTCGACATCTGATGATTTCTACATATAGACAATCACCGTAAATAACAGTTTACAAGAATACTTCCGTTGACAATGCAGTCAAAATAAATACACGGTGATGATTTTGTGAATGCAATGCTTCCTCGAATACAACATGTATGACTCCATGCACATGGTTTCTCTAACATATATTCAAACAGCGGAAGACTTCTAGGAACCTGAGAATAAACATGCTTTAAACGTCAACATAAAGTTGGTGAGATATAGGTTTAATGCTAGCAGCGTTATAAATATAGACCACAAGATTTCATATACATAAACGTTTTAATAAAAATATTCTAAGTGGTTGAGCACTCAGTAACCGTACTTAATATTTAATCAAAGTCGCATATTCCCTTTATTATGAAATCTTACTACACCGTACCAAGTGTAGTCACCGAAACGAAGTACTGTGCAACCATTGAATACTGGTCATCCAGTCCGGTTGGGGTTGTCAGGCCCGATAGATCTATCAACAGGATTCGCGTTACAATACCGCATGTAAATAGTAGTTACCAAGTTACAGGGAGATATGCCAGTGGTACAACTCAACGTAGAATATATATTTTTAATCACTTGTGTCCATAACGTAAATCATAAAATGCATGTATTCTCATCCCGAAATATTTAGAGTTTAAAAGTGGGAGTATATACTCACTTTTGCCTTGAAGGTATTTAACACGACTTGGTCTCCGATAGATATCACGAACCTAACCATGTATATAATATATCAACATATTTTTTTTCCAAGTAATCGTTACATATATATATACTTATAATACTTTTAATATTTATTAGTCCGTAGTTAGCAGTCCGATGTTAGTGGTCCACAATTAGTTGCTCAATAAAATAAATAAAGACCCCATCGTATTCGTATTAATCAGAATTAATCTCGACCCATGGTACCATGTTGTTAAATGACGTGTTGCGTACATAAAGTACCGTGTTGTCAAATGACGTGTTGCGTACAATCATGAGGTCATATGATTAATCTTCTCATGTTGTTTACGGGTGGTCCTGAAATATATAAAATCAAATCATAAGTAAATATATATAAAATATCATATTAATTAGCAAAGATATGATTAATTTACTTTTTCTCCAAATATTTTCGTAGCTAAACTAGCTTCGGATACCCAATCTTGTTTTAGTCGTAGTTTCTTCATTACAACTCCGTTTTTGTTGGTTCAACTTGCCACTTCCTTGGATCGAGTCAAATTTTAAGAATATGAACTGAAAATACCTTAGTTTGTATTCGAAATCATAGGTTATAGGTCAAACTTTGGTAAAACTTATGAAAGTGATCATTTTCCATCATAAAAACAACATTTAATGATCATTTTTCTAAAAATAATTACACTTTGAGTTAAACCATGAAATTTTTATGTGTTAACATATTCATAAGAAATATCATTTTTCCAGAACATGAACTTCCAATTTAAAGTTCAAGATGGTTTTTAATTATCCAACCCAAAACAGCCCCCGATTGCACTCCGACGACGTAGATTCAGTTTTTAAGGTGTTCTTTGTAAAACCAAGTTATATCTTGTTAAGTTAGCATATCATTATGATATATTATAGGTCTTGAAGTGTTTTAAAAGTTAAGTTAGAAGGATCTATTTAGTTTGCAAACAAGTTTGAAATCATTCAAACTATGTTCTTGTTGTTAAAATTTTACAACATAAAATAAGATAGCTATATAATTATGAATTGAACAAGATTATGAACAAGGATACTACCTCAAGTTACTTGGACAAAGTTACTGTAAGAGATAAGAAAAAATCTTGGAATCAAAGAGTGGTGGAGTTAGATCAAAAGGTTGGAAGTATACTTCTTCAAATGGGTGGTTATTTTGATATGTTCTTGAAAGAGTTTTCTTATGGTGTTTTATGCTTGTAATTGAAGCTAAATGATGGGAAAAATGCTTGGAGATGATCAAGTATGAAGTTAGGAGTATTTTGACAGAGAAATGAGGGTGTAGGTATGAGAAAATGGAGTGAAGAAATGGTGTTCATTCATAAAAACGTTTTTAGTTTATAAAGAAAGAAAAGGATTCCTAATTTTGTTTTCTTACTAATAATTCATGCTACTTGACAAATCCTAGTTACCTCATATCTAGGGCAGTAATAATGTTGATTAGGATGTTGATTTTATGTGTATATACCAATAGTAAATACATATAGAAGTTGGGTATGATACGGGTACATATACCCTAGATATACGTATAGAAATCTTGAGGAAACGGAATGAGAATTCAAATATAGCTATCTTTTGTGAACATACTTATATTGTTTTATGTATTTAAGTCCTTAAAAAGTGATTAAATACATTATATATACGATACATGTATAAGCATTATAGGTTATAAGTATATATATATCAAAGAATGTTACGTATAGTTATCGTTTTGAAAACTTAAGTTAGTAGTTTCAAAATATACTTATAACTCATTGTCATTAGTACACAATGAGATGTTAAACCATCCTTAGATCATGTTAAATATATATAAATACATATATATATACAAACGTATAATTATCGTATGTTATATAGTTCGTGATATCATCGGTCAAATTGGACTGTCAAACGTTGTGTAAAACTCTTTTCAAAAACACAAGTCTCAACAATTTGGATTGCTTATCATGTTGGTAAGGTTTAATTTATGTAAATATTAATCTCATAAGTATAAAATGATTGGAAAAATCCGGGTGGTTACACGGATTAAGACGAGGCCTAAACAGAAAATCATCTACTCGAATCGAACTAACTGAAAATCAACTTTTCAGTAGCCCAGGTGGACTGATCAGAAACGAAAAACAGTAGGTAAGTGCTCCGGTGGGGTTCTTGGTGCTTGATGCTCATCACGGTTCTCATCCTTGATGCTTGTAGCTTCAAGTGTACAACTCGTTGATGGTTTAGCATCACTTTTGACCAAGATCCACCATCAATACACAATATGTTAAGACCAAGTAAGAACACAACTCATTCATGAGTCTTAGATGGATGATGAACCAAGGTTACATCATATCCTTAGTCTTAACATAATTTCAATTCACAATAACAACTAAAGCTACAAACTTTATATCAATCTAACAAGTATGAACACAATCTAAGTCAAATGAGGTGATGGAACCCTAAGCTAGAGAGCTTGGATCCTATTCACACAAGTTACAAGGTTGCAAAGCTAGAAAGCTTAAACCTTTAAGTGTTCTTGAAGATCTTGAAGCATAAAGCTTGGATCTTTAAGATATATGAAGATAACAAACACAAGTTTGAATCTTTTTCACAAAACAACATGATCAAAGCAAAAAGAACTTATATCTAACAAAAAGATATGAAGATTCAAGTTAGAAAGCTTGCATCTTGATTGTTCTTAAAGATCTTGAAGCATAAAGCTTGGATCTTGAAGATGCATAAAGATTACAAACAAAAGTTTGAATCTTTATCATAAAATAGAAAGATTAAAGTATAAAAGAAGTAGATCTACAAAAGATATGAAGATTCAAGCTAAAAAGCTTGAATCTTCCATGTTCTTGAAAGATTCATGCTTGAATCAACAAGATATAAGTAAGATCAAAGCTAAAAGGAACTTTGATCTCCATAAAATGATGATGATCATGAATTTGAAAAGAAAAAGAAGAAGGAAAAGAAGACTTACAAGTAATGCTAGAAAGGAAAGAAAGAAAGAAAGAACAAGTGTGTGAAAAACCAAAATGATCAAGTGTGGAAATGAGGGACTAAAGGCTAGTATTTATAGGCATAATTTCACTTGGATTGATGACATGGCAAGGCCATTTGGCTGAAATTTTAAGGAGGGGAGGGGGAGACACCATGTTGCTTTTTTGGTTAGTGGTTGTCTAAAGTGTGTTCTTTTGCTAGAATCCCATGTGACAATTAGATAAACCTTATCCATTATGCTAGTATGACTCATTAATTAATTTATTTATTATTTATTTATTATTATGGGTTACTAGTAATAATACTTGGGCTAATTAATTGGGTCACTAGCTAGAGTAGGGTGGGCTTGAGCCCAACAAGGTAAAAAGTCCAATAAAGCTAACTATTGGGCTTTAGCAATTAAATAAATAAAATTAAGCATCCAAAGGCCCAAGTAATTATTATTATAAAATAATAATTAATATTTCGCAGTCCAAAAGTTCTGGTTCCGACAAAAGTCAAACGTGCGCGCAGTCCGCGGTTTATTCGTAACGGCAAGTAACACTAACGGTTATAAAGCATCCAATGGACAAGTTAAGCATTCCACATACACTAAGGCACATTTTAAGGTATATACGTATATAAAACATGTATATCAAGTTTCCGAAGCATAAAGCAACGCAGTACGCACAAATACGCAGTTTCGCAAAAAATACAAGGTATAAAAGCAAGTCGAAAAAGTCGGGTCGTTACAATTTTGATTCTTGATTGATTAAAAACCCAAACACCACCGACGCCAATCACCACTCGTTGCCACCATGAGCCTCCATCACCAATCACCAATACCACAATTACAACCTTGTTTCATGAGCAACAACCATCCATAACCACCCTCGTCTTCAAACCCACCCCATTGAACGACCATCGCTCTATAACCCATCACCACCTCTTCGTTAACTGATTACACAAATCAACCACCAAAATAGTCCCTTTGTACATTATTGTAACTGCAGTTTGAAGAGAACGACAACCACAATACCATCAAACTCCACCTCCATCGAACCACATGCAAACCTATGTTCAACCACACCCATGAACATCACAACACTTTAGATCATAAAACTGCAGCTATGTTTATGTTTGTTTGAATCACAAACCATCACCTTGTTTATTATTGCTACTAGCTCGGGTTCTACTACAACCAAACACCATTTTTTTTAACTCGAGTGTACTTGTTACGATTCAACTAAAACCCAAAACAACTACCACTAGCTTTTTCTCTCTCCTACAACACACAATACCTTCATAATAACTGCTGTAGCTGCTGCATATGAATCAGTTTCTGTTCGAAGCAAAACCAAAGTAACCATCTCTCTCTTTTCCTGTTGTGCACGTTGCAGCTACAAAAGCATTTCCATGTATATTTATGCAATTCTGTCGAATTAATGGGGTCTCTTTAAAACCCAAATTAATCATCATCACATTAATATATTAGGAGTAATGATCTGTGTGGGGTCTTCAACTTTTGGAGCTGTTACTCCTCTTTATCTTTGGCCGAAATTAACAAACAAAGGATCCCACTTGATCATTTAAATAAGCTACTATGTTTGTTGTGGGTTAAGGGTATCAAACCCACATGTTCACATACGATTATAAATGTTAATGATGTTGATAGCGTGTGTTGATAAAAATGATATGTTACGTGTACGATGGTGATGAGGTCTACTGTTCCTGTCGAAGAGGAAGAATGAAATATACGGGGTTATACCCTAAAAACTGAATCCCACGATCTAATTTAGTTAAATGAAACATCACAGATATATGGATTAGACTAAACCTTTTTCTTGGGCTATCTAGTTGGACTTTGATTAATGGGCTTCGTTTCAAACTTGCATATCGTTAAACTGGACTTCAGAAAAGAATCCAACCGTTAAATGGGTTTCTGTTATGCTTAAAATCTGTTATGATAAAATGGCGATTACTATGATGATGATTTAAGATGAATATAGATGATGAAGCTATGATGTTCGTTGATGATGATTATGATATACATGATACATAATGAATCGTGATTTTATGTGGTTATGATGATAACAAAGAATTAAGATGATGGTAGATTGCTAATAACAAATAATTAAGATTAAAATCGTGATAATAATATAGATATTAGATGATGATGATGAAGAGATTAAAGGGGTTTTGTTATAAAGAAGAAAGAACAAACAGATATATAGGAGATATGTTTTAATTCGATATTTAAAACACAAAAGAAGCAGCAGAGCAATGGTCTAGGCATGTGTCAGTTGAACGAGAGGTCTCGGGTTCGAGCCTGAGTTGTGGCAATTTTTTTATATAAGAAGGAGAAGAAGACAGACATTTGTATTAGGATAAACAATTAAATCAGAAATGAGGTGACAAAGGAATGGTTAAAGGCGTTATCAGGGTTAGGGAGACGTCGCGGGTTCAAACTCGGACTTGGGTATTTTTTAGGGATACTCCTTTGAGGTAGAATTACTAGTACCATTATTATTATTTTTATTATTATTATTATTATTATTATTATTATTATTATTATTATTATTATTATTATTATTATTATTATTATTATTATTATTATTGATATCATGATTTTCATAGTTTACATTATTATCACTTATATAAGTATTATTATTATTATTATAGTTATTATTATTATTGATATTATTATTATTAATATTAACATAGTTTTAAGATTATTATTATTATTATTATTAACATTAGTATTAGTATTATCATTAAGAATTAATATAAGGATTATCATCATTATTATTAACTTATAACATTTTATTTATTTTTACTAGTATTATCATTATTATTAGTATTATAAGTGTTTTCATTTTTATTAACATTATTATTATCATGGTTATTATTACTATAGTTATTATTATTACTAAAAATATTTACTATTATTATTATTAGAAGATAATACCATTTTTTTATTTAATATTATTAATTTATCAAATAACTATTAAAACTATACTCAATACATATAACTTAACAATATTAATATTTTTATATATAAAATGAATATATTAATTTATTAAGGAAACCTATAAATTTTTAATATAAAATTCATATCACTAATTATATATAAATTTGTCCGATTACAATTATACGTGTTAATATATATACTTGATATAGGTTCGTGAATCCGAGGTCAACCCTGCATTGTTCAGTTCCGTCGTATGCATATTTTTACTACAAAATATCGTACCGTGAGTTTCATTTGCTCCCTTTTTAAATGCTTTTGCAATATATATTTTTGGGACTGAGAATACATGCGCTGCTTTTATAAATGCTTTACGTAATAGACACAAATAATCAAAACTACATTATATGGTTTGATTATCTAAATCGAATATCGCCCTTCAAGTCTGGTAACCTAAGAATTTAGGGAAATGGCCCCTAGTTGACGCGAATCCTAAAGATAGATCTGTGGACCTTGACAAGTTCCATTCGGGGTACGAATGCTTTAGTACTTCGAGATTATTATTATACAGACGAGATGTCTGTGGGGATATTCTATGCATTAAAGTTAACGTCAGTTACCAGGTGTTCAATCCATATGAATGATTTTTATCTCTATGCAGTTTGCGAAATGCCTGATAGGAGATGTATATTTATGAGAAATGGAAATGAAAATCTTGTGGTCTATTAAAATTATGGAAATGATTGATTACGATAAACCTATGAACTCACCAACCTTTTGGTTGACACTTTAAAGCATGTTTATTCTCAGGTATTAAAGAAATCTTTCGCTGTGCATTTGCTCATTTTAAAGATATTATTTGGACTCATTCATGGCATATTTCAAAAGACGTTGCATTCGAGTTGTTGAGTTTAACCAGATTATTATAAGTCATTGACAGTTTGAATATATTATGAAATGGTATGCATGCCTGTCAACTTTTGATGTAAAGAAAGTTTGTCTTTCAAAAACGAATGCAATGTTTGTAAAATGTATCATATAGAGGTCAAATACCTCGCGATGTAATCAACTGTTGTGAATCGTTTATAATGTATATGAACGGGTCCTTTCATAACCGTTTGATTTTTTGTCATTTTTAATCAATTTTTTCACACCTACATAAACACGTAACCATTTCATATTTTTCACACACATTCGCTCTCACTAAAATATATTTTTATATACACTCTTACTAAAAACACACCAACCATTCATGGCTAATTGCGTTGTTACTTTCTACGTTCATTGATAATGCTAAAAACGAACATATATTTCATAGCATTATCCCTCAAGAAAGACAAGCTTTTAGTTGCAATTGTTCTATTTACAAGTGATATTCGTTTAAATAATAAAAGGTGAAGACAAAAGACAGATTCGACGAATTAAAGACGCAAACGACCAAAAAGCTCAAAAGAACAAAATACAATCAAAGAGGTTCCAATTATTGATAAGAAACGTCTCGAAATTACAAGAGTACAAGATTCAAAACGCAAAGTACAAGATATTAAATTGTACGCAAGGACGTTCGAAAATCCGGAACCGGGACCAGAGTCAACTCTCAACGCTCGACGCAACGGACTAAAAATTACAAGTCAACTATGCACATGAATATAATATAATATATAATTAATTCTTAAAATTAATATATATATTATATTATATTATAAAACCGTCGGCAGAAGAAAACAACCAAATGTGAGCCTCCCCAGCTGGCCATGCGATCGCATGGCCTTGAAGAGCAAAGCTCATGCGATCGCATGAGCTCCTTTTTCAGTTCACAGGCCTATAAATTCGCAGTTTGGTGAACGTAATATCATCAATCTATCTCTCTCTCAATATATACGTAATATATATATATTTATATTTTAATTTTAATTTTAATTCATAATAATAAGGGTATGTTAGCAAATGTTGTAAGGGTGTAAGTCGAAATTTTGTCCGTGTAACGCTACGCTATTTTTAATCATTGTAAGTTATGTTCAACCTTTTTACATTAATGTCTCGTAGGTAAGTTATTATTATGCTTATTAATCCGAAGTAATCATGATGTTGGGCTAAAAATATTAAAATTGGGTAATTGGGCTTTGTACCATAATTGGGGTTTGGACAAAAGAATGACACTTGTGAAAATTAGACTATGGGCTATTAATGAGCTTTATATTTGTTTAACTAAATGATAATTTGTTAATTTTAATATAAAGATTTACAATTGGACGTCCCTATAAATAACCATATACACTCGATCGGACACGATGGACGGGGTATTTATATGTACGAATAATCGTTCATTTAACCGGACACGGGAATGGATTAATAGTCACTAGAGTTATTAAAACAGGGGTGAAATTATGTACAAGGACACTTGGTATAATTGTTAACAAAGTATTAAAACCTTGGGTTACACGCAGTCGATAACCTGGTGTAATAATTAAAATCTTGTTACAGTTTAAGTCCCCAATTAGTTGGAATATTTAACTTCGGGTATAAGGATAATTTGACGAGGATACTCGCACTTTATATTTATGACTGATGGACTGTTATGGACAAAAACCAGACGGACATATTAAATAATCCAGGATAAAGGACAATTAACCCATGAGCATAAAACTAAAATCAACACGTCAAACATCATGATTACGGAAGTTTAAATAAGCATAATTATTTTATTTCATATTTAATTTCCTTTATTTTATATTTAATTGCACTTCTAATTATCGCACTTTTATTTATTGTTATTGTATTTAATTGCACTTTTAATTATCGTACTTTTTAATTATCGCAATTTTATTTTATCGCACTTTTATTTATCGCAATTTCATTATTGTTATTTACTTTACGCTTTAAATTAAGTTATATTTATTTTTATTATTTTACATCAGGTTTTAACTGCGACTAAAGTTTTTAAAATCGACAAACTGGTCATTAAACGGTAAAAACTCCCCTTTATAATAATAATATTACTTATATATATATTTGTATTTTTATAAAATAAAACTAATATAACGTTAAGCTTTGTTTAAAGATTTTTTTCCCTTGTGGAACGAACCGGACTTACTAAAAACTACACTACTGTACGATTAGGTACTCTGCCTATAAGTGTTGTAGCAAGGTTTAAGTATATCCATTCAATAAATAAATAAATATCTTGTGTAAAATTGTATCGTATTTAATAGTATTTCCTAGTAAAATTTAAGCTATTTTATATACACCTCGCATAACATCAAGTATTTTTGGCGCCGCTGCCGGGGAAAATCTAGCTTAAAAGCTGGAAGCGCAACGCTAATATATAAAAAAAAAGATTTTTATTTTTAGTTTACTTTTAAAAAAAATACGCTTTTGTAAAAATACGTTTTAAATATTCGAAAATATAAAAAGAAAAACAAAAATATAAATATTTTTAAGAGTTTATAAGTTATATAAAAATTTTCTTTATCTTTATTTTTAAAAAAAATAAGTTTTATTTAATTTATATAAATATATTACATAATTTTTTTTATTAAAACAGCAAAACAGAAAAAAAAAATTTAAAAACTCTCAGCCTGTACTGTAGCAGCCCAGTGTCTGGCCCGAAACCCTAGCCCATGCGATCGCATGGCCGGGTAACTTAGAACTCATGCGATCGCATGAGCTCTGCAGACACGCCAGAATTGACTGAAAACTGCAATCATTACAGTTTTATTATTAATTATATATATAAACCCTAATTAGGTTATTCTTAATTTATTAATTAGTTATTAGTTTTTATTTAATTTGTATTATTTAGTTAAATTAGTTTAATTAAATTATAAATTTAATACTTTTATAAAATAAATAATCTAAAAATAATATTTTTATAAAAATTGTACTTTATACAACTATTAGTATATTTTTATATTTTGTCTCTTTTTATTTATTTTTAGCGTAACTTTTGTATTTTTCGCTCGTATTTAGTTTTAAACTTAGTTTTTGCCATAGTTATTTTTATTTCTAGATTTTTAGGCTTTGCCGTAAAATCCCTTAAGTGCTTTTTCTTTAGACTAAGATTTAGGTGCTTTAGAATTTTGCGACGCCTTTTTAAGTTTTATTACCTTTTTAAGTTATTTCCATTTGGGATATAGTTTTACTTGTAAGCTTTAATATTTTTAGACGCAACTTTTAATTTTTAGTTTTTAGTTCTTTTTTAAGTTTCAACGCGCTACTTTCTTATTTTTATTTTTCGACGCCTTTTACCTATGTATCAATTATCACTCCAATTAGTAATCTCAATTTGCAATTTTAATTTTAAGTTAGTGATAGTAATAAGGTTGGGTTAGTCGAGTGTTTTTAAGTTCTATAAGTCACTCTTTTTCTTTCTTATTTTTCGACGCCTTTTTATTTTTCAATTCTTTTCTTTTTCGACGCACTCTTTTTCTTTCTTATTTCTCGCTATTCTAGTTTTAGGACATAGATTTTTATTCTACTTCTTATCTAAATTTCTTAAAATTACGAAAATTTATTTTAAGTGGTTAAATTGATAGACATCAAAATTTTCTGGTTCGTAGTAATAGTTGGATTTGTACGTGGACCGGGTTATTGGAGCCAAACAGTCCTCAATTATATTGAGACCAAACGAATCCTGCCCCTCTGCTGCATCTTTTGGCTATTCGAAACTTGGACAAAATCAGAAAAGTCTATTAATTGGATAACTTATATAATTTTTCTTTCCTTTTAAAAACTAATAGGATATTCAGTGAATGCACCGAGCAAGACGTTCACCACCTTTTGTACGTTCGCCACCTGTAACCAGATCAAGACATCTAGCAAATATTGTCGCCGTTGATTTTCCTTTAGAATCGTCATCCAGTCGACCAAGTACTCCAGTTCAAATTTCTGATAATCCATTTTTTGAACCCGACCTCACAATTGAGAATCCGGAGAATATTCAGGGACGATTCATAGATCCTGAACCATTAATTTTTCCTCCGGAACCACCAATCATTCAAACAGAGATTGTTGAGGAACGAACCATTGAATCAGAATCCTCTAGTGATTCAGATTCAACAAATTCAATTATGGAAGTAACAGAACCTTTAAGTATGGAAGACCGAATGAGAGCTAAACGCACTGGCCAAGGTTACGCAATTACTCATCCAGACATTAATGCGCCAGATTATGAAATCAAAGGACAAATTCTACACATGGTGACTAATCAATGCCAATTTAGTGGTGCGTCGAAGGAAGATCCAAACGAACATCTTCGTACCTTTAATAGGATCTGCACACTATTTAAAATAAGAGAAGTTGAGGATGAACAGATATATCTCATGTTATTTCCCTGGACTTTAAAGAGAGAAGCCAAAGATTGGTTGGAATCGTTACCTGAAGGGGCGATTGATACATGGGACGTTTTAGTTGAAAAATTTCTTAAACAATTCTTTCCGGCATCTAAAGCCGTAAGACTTAAAGGAGAAATTGTTACGTTCACACAGAAACCGAATGAAACTCTATATGAGGCGTGGACCAGATTTGGAAAGTTATTAAGAGGATGTCCGCAACATGGTTTAGACACCTGTCAAATAGTACAAATATTCTACCAAGGATGCGACATCACTACAAGGAAAGATATCGATATAGCAGCTGGTGGTTCTATTATGAAGAAAACCGAAACTGATGCTTACAAAATTATTGATAACACTGCTTCCCACTCACATGAGTGGCACCAAGAAAAAGATATCGTTAGATCATCTAAAGCAGCTAGAGCCGATTCTAGCCATGACTTAGATTCCATTTCTGCAAAGATAGATGCTGTCGAGAGACAAATGGAAAAGATGACTAAGGATATTCACTCAATACGAATTAGTTGTGAGCAGTGTGGAGGACCACATTTGACAAAAGATTGTCTCAGTATTGAACTAACAATGGAACAAAGAGAGAATATTTCATACATAAACCAAAGGCCTGGAAATAATTATCAGAATAATTATCAACCGCCAAGACCGATCTACAATCAAAACCAGAATTATAATCGAAATGTTCCATACAACAACCAACAAGGTCCTAGCAATCAACAAGTATTCAATAATACTTACAACCATCAAAGACCTAATTTTCAAAACAAATCACCACAACCCGATGATAAAAAGCCGAATTTAGAAGATATGATGACAAAGCTAGTTGAAACTCAAAAGCAGTTTTTCACATCTCAGAAACAAACTAATGAACAAAATGCTCAAGCATTTAGAAATCAACAAGCTTCTATTCAAAATTTGGAACAAGAAGTAAGTAACCTAGCAAGGTTAATAGGTGAAAGAAAACCGGGAAGTTTACCTAGTGATACAAATGCTAACCCCCGGAATGAAACAGCTAAAGCCATTACCACAAGAAGTGGTACAACACTTAAACCACCTGAAATACCTGTAACTTCTGATGAAACTATTCCTACTCCACAAAAACCACAACCTGATCAAGATAAGGAAAAAGAACCGGTAGTTGAAAAGGTTAATGAAGATAACACAGTTAAGGATAAACCTTATGTTAAACCATACCAACCACCACTTCCTTACCCAAGTAAATTGAAGAAAGAGAGACTTGAAGCCGAACAATCCAAATTCTTGAATATGTTTAAACAGATAAATGTAAATCTTCCTTTCATTGATGTGATTTCAGGAATGCCTAGATATGCTAAATTCTTGAAAGATCTAATCACGAATAGAAAGAAAATGGAAGAACTCTCGGCTGTTACTATGAATGCTAATTGTTCTGCAGTACTGTTGAATAAGATACCAGAAAAATTATTTGATCCAGGAAGTTTCACAATTCCATGTTTTCTGGGTAGTCTTAGTTCAATAGAAGCATTAGCAGACTTAGGTGCTAGTATAAATTTAATGCCGTATTCACTATACACTAAACTAGACCTTGGAGAATTGAAACCAACAAGAATAAGTATACAACTAGCCGATCGATCAATAAAATATCCGAGAGGGATAATGGAGAACATGCTAGTTAAAGTTGGTACTTTAGTATTTCCAGTAGATTTTGTTGTTCTGGACATGGAAGAAGATTCTCAAGTTCCTCTCATATTAGGAAGACCATTCTTAAACATGGCTAAAGCAATGATAGACGTGTTCGGTAAGAAACTGACCCTAAGTATAGAGGACGAGAGTGTTACATTTTCAGTTGATAGAGCAATGCAACAATCGCAATCTGCAGATGATACATGCTATTATATTCAAACTATAGATTCACATGCAGAATTATTAGAAGAATTTCCAGAATTACAAGGAACAGGAGAATGTTCTTTAGGAGAAGGAACTGAACCAATTGATGAAGCTGAAATGTTAGCTACACTAATGGCTAATGGATATGAACCAACAACAGAAGAAATTCAAATGCTAAAAGAAGAAGACAGATATCGATATAAATCATCGATAGAAGAACCTCCGAAATTAGAGTTAAAGCCACTTCCAAACCATTTGGAATACGCTTATTTACATGGTGAATCTGAATTACCTGTAATAATATCGTCTTCTCTTACTGAAAATGAGAAATCACAACTCATTTCTGTGTTGAAAGCTCATAAACCAGCCATTGCATGGAAGATTCATGATATTAAAGGAATAAGTCCTTCGTATTGCACACATAAACTCCTTATGGAAGAAGGTCATAAAACGTATGTGCAACGCCAACGAAGACTAAATCCTAATATGCAAGATGTTGTTAAGAAAGAAATTATTAAACTGCTAGATGCAGGTTTAATTTATCCAATTTCTGATAGTCCATGGGTAAGCCCAGTTCAATGCGTGCCTAAGAAGGGTGGCATGACTGTCATTACAAATGAGAAAAATGAGCTTATTCCTACTATGACTGTAACAGGATGGCGTGTTTGTATTGATTATAGAAAATTAAATGACGCCACCAGAAAAGATCACTTTCCCTTACCTTTTATTGATCAAATGTTGGAAAGATTAGCCGAAAATAGTTACTATTGTTTTCTTGATGGTTTTTCCGGATATTTTCAAATTCCAATAGCACCCGAGGACCAAGAGAAAACCACATTCACGTGCCCTTATGGTACTTTTGCTTACAAACGCATGCCATTTGGACTTTGCAACGCCCCTGCAACCTTTCAAAGGTGCATGATGGCGATTTTTCACGACATGATAGAAGAATGTATGGAAGTTTTCATGAATGCCTTTTCAGTCTTCGGTAAACTTTTGAATCATGTCTAATTAATCTGGAACGAATGCTTATTAGATGCGAACAATCAAATCTAGTTCTTAATTGGGAGAAATGCCATTTCATGGTTAAAGAAGGCATCGTTCTTGGACATAAAATTTCAAAGGAAGGAATTGAAGTGGATAGAGCTAAAGTAGATGTAATTGCTAAACTTCCACATCCCACCAATGTTAGAGGAGTTAGGAGTTTTCTAGGGCATGCCGGTTTTTACCGACGTTTAATAAAAGATTTTTCTAAAATTGCCACTCCTATGAATAAACTCCTAGAAAAAGATGCTCCATTCATCTTTTCAGATGAATGCATCAAATATTTTAATATTCTTAAAGAGAAACTCACTAATTAGCCGATCATGATAACACCAAATTGGAATCTACCGTTTGAACTAATGTGCGAAGCAAGTGATTTTGCAATGGGAGCCGTTTTAGGACAAAGGATTGAAAAACGATTTCAACCTATATATTATGCTAGTAAGATGTTACAAGGAGCACAAACATATTACACAACTACTGAAAAAGAACTCCTTGATATTGTCTTTGCTTTTGACAAATTTCGTTCATATCTCGTTCTAGCAAAAACGGTGGTCTATACCGACCATTCTGCTCTTAGATACCTATTTTTGAAACAAGATGCCAAACTAAGATTAATCCGTTAGATCTTACTCTTACAAGAATTCGATATTGAAATCCAAGATAAAAGAGGAGCAGAAAATCTCGCCGCCGATCATCTTTCTCGTCTTGAAAATCCCGAATTAGAAGTTCTAAATGAATCAGCCATACAAGAAAACTTTCCTGATGAATATCTATTGAAGATAGATTATAATGAAATACCATGGTTTGCAGACTATGCAAACTACTTAGTTTGTGGATTCCTTGAAAAAGGATTATCGTACCAAAAACGAAAGAAATTCTTCAGTGATATAAAACACTATTTTTGGGAAGATCCACATCTGTTTAAAAGTTGTCCCGATGGAATAATACGCCGATGTGTATTCGGAGATGAAGCTAGTAAAATTTTAAACCATTGTCACACAGGACCAACATGGGGGCATTATGGGCCTCAACTAACAGCAAGAAAAGTTTATGATGCTGGATTCTATTGACCTACAATTTACAAAGACGCACACCTTCTTTGCAAATCCTGTGATGCTTGTCAAAAGGCAGGAAAAATAGGTCAACGTGATGAAATGCCACAAAATGTCATTCAAGTATGTGAAGTATTTGACATTTGGGGTATTGACTTTATGGGTCCATTTCCAAAATCTCATAATAATCTATATATTCTCGTAGCCATTGATTATGTATCTAAATGGGCGGAAGCGCAAGCTCTCCCAATTAACGATGCACGAGTTGTAGTCAACTTTTTAAAACGTCTTTTTGCAAGGTTTGGAACACCGAAAGCTTTAATAAGTGATCGGGGAACTCATTTATGTAATAATCAACTTGAGAAAGTTCTTAAAAGATATGGAGTAACTCATAAAATATCCACTGCATATCATCCACAAACAAGTGGACAAGTTGAAAATACCAACCGAGCTTTAAAACGTATTCTAGAAAAAACCGTAGGATCAAATCCGAAGGAATGGTCCATTAAATTGGAGGATGCACTCTGGGCTTTTAGAACGGCCTACAAAACTTCAATTGGAACCACACCTTTCAGACTCGTTTATAGAAAAGCATGTCATCTTCCAGTAGAAATTGAACACAAAGCATTTTGGGCTTTGAAGACATGTAATCTTGATTTACATGAAGCTGGACGTCTACGGTTAAGTCAACTAAACGAATTAGAAGAATTAAGACATGAAGCATACGAAAATTCATTAATCTATAAAGAAAGAACGAAGAAATGGCATGATAAAAGAATCAGAAGTTCAAAAGAATTCAAAGAAGGAGACAGAGTTCTTCTTTTCAATTCACGATTCAAGCTATTTCCTGGAAAATTAAAATCAAGATGGTCTGGACCATTCATAGTCAAAAGAGTTTTCCCATACGGAACAGTAGAATTAATAAATTCAAATGGGATTGAATTTAAGGTTAATGGTCACAGAGTTAAACACTACATAGATAGTCCAATGGAAATCGACAACGAAGTTAATCACAATTTCGATACCACAGCTAACTAAGTGTGGGGAGAATCAAGTCTTTAAAGGATATAATGTATTTCTGTTAGAGTTAGATTGTCTGTTTTCGTGTAGTTCTCGAAAATGGAACCCGAATGGTCTTTCCCTAGCAGACCCTAAAGAACTAGTCTTCTCCCCCCATTCTGAATTTTTATTTTTTTTAGGTTTTTAGGAAATGAAGACTTCCTGTGAACTAAACCATGGTCTAATGCTACACGCTTTGATCACTAAACGTAATAATGACACACTTCTGAGTGAACTAGTATCAGTAATCAGAGAAAGATTGGACGGAGTAAGAAAAGAATCCAGATGCGAAGATAATAAGTTACAATTTGGTAAAGGAAAATCAAAATCCGCAGCGAAAAGAAGAGCACGACACCTTGAAAAATGTCACAAATGCGGAAAATGGTCACATGGAGGTAAATGTTCAAATAATCAAACATATTCAAACACCGAATTTGTTACTTTATGCAGAGACGGACCGTTCATATGTTTAGAAGAAAAAACACTGAATGCTCGAGGTTACGCCTATGTAGCTATGGAAAACCAATTAAACCGACTATCTTATGAGTGGGATAGATCGTATCACTAAGAATACTATCTCACAGGTAAGTCTGTACAGTTTTTATTTTTTTATTTTTTTTAACCTTTTGATAATAAACGCTAATTTGTTCGCTATAAAGTATTAAATTGGTATTCGATGAAATTAGGTTTGGCGACCGAAATTATTGATATCATTCAAAAATTTATTACATCACTGCGAAATTTAACGTTTATTCTTAAGGTATAAATATCTTTAATCAATCAACACAAAATATTTCAAAAATTCGTCATGAGTTAAATTAGGTCATGGAACCGAAATTACTTTACCGAAAAGAGGGGGCGCATATTTTTGATAATATTTGATTGATTAAAGTGGGATAAAAGCCAAAAAGATTTTTAATTTTATTTTTACCATGTTTTTACAATTAATATATAATTATTAATTTAATATTGTAAACTTATTTAAAATTGTAAATATTTGAAAAAATTAATCTTTTTAATATAATTTTGTATGTATAAAAACAAAAATATAATTAAGTTTGGTGTGAATTTATAATATGAATTTTTATTTAAGTTTGGTGTGAATTTTTAATTTTATGCATTTTTAAATTTAAGTTGTGTGAATTTAAAAACAAAAATTTACTTTATTTTGCTAAGTTAAAAATATGATTTTTAAAATTCGTCGTGAGTTGAAGACAAGGTCGTTGAACCGAAATTGCTTTACCCGAGGGAGGGACGAGAACTTTTATTATCATTATTTTTAATATTATTGAACTAAAGTATGCCAAAAACATTAAAAAACCCAAAAATCTTTACTTTTAAAACCGCGCTATGATTTGACAAATTTTAAAAATTTTAGAAATCTAGGGTTTGTGTTCTTGAGCAATTTGGGGCTTTTTGATATAAACAGGTTATGGCCGATTTTCGTCATAAATTATTGCTAAATTGAGTAGTGTAACATGTTTAGATAGTTAAATGATCCAAACATTGATCCTAAACATGATTTTTGGAGATTAAAGTGGACTTTTTAAGTCCAAAATTCATGAACTTGATTAATTTGATGTAATTGCCATTTGAGACTTGTTTAATTATTAGTAATGACTATTTTGACATGTTATTTGAGTTAAATGCTTATGAACTTTGTATACATTTTCATATGTGCTTATTTGAAAAGTGTAGAATTGTGAAAAATTGTGAAAATGTGTATAAGTTTAATTTTGATTTAACATGTTATAGTGATTGTTTTAAGTTGTTATTTTGCTAACACTAATGCATATTTGGATGCACAAATTTGTGTTTAATGTGTTTTGCTGAAAGCCGATACGGGAGGTTCAGGAGCATCATCATCTAGACGACCAGCACCAGAACCAGAACCAGAAATGCAACACGAACAAGAACCACAACAAGAACCACAACAACAGCCTGATCAGCACATACCTTATTATGATCCGGTATAGTTTGTTGATGAATTCATAGTATTCCCAATGAGGCCGCCAGTAGAATTCCCAATGATTCCTGAGCACACTCTGCATCCTAATCTGAGATTTGATAGGAGATGGAGAGATTACGAGACATATCAAAGGAACAAATTCAAATTGGTAACAAAAAATGTAGAGGTGCCAAGGGTAATCGATTGGGTTCCTTTGGAAACGGTCCATCTAGCTGACCTTATTAGACAGCTTTTAGTTCAAAGGTATGGCAGTTCTTCTTTTACAGATTGGGAACGTCTTTTCACCATTCGTAGACCTGTATATAAGGAATGGTGTGTTGAGTTGATGAGTACTATATCACTTGATACAAATATAGTTAGAATAGATGATAGAAGATTTCTTAGGTTTATCCTTGGCGGTAGGATGTACAGAATGTCCATGCTGGACATGGCCAGGGCTTTACAGATATATACTCCTGGTGAGTTGCTACTACCCGATTGTACAAACTTGATTCATTATGGTGAAAGGTTAGATAGCAACTTTGACGCTGACGCCATTTGGAGGCGTATGTCACATTTTGATATTTTTACACGAGCAGGAGGACACTCCTATACACATATTGACAGAGCTGAGCTTCGTATTATTCATAGATTTTTGGCTAACTCGATTACACAGAGAGGTCATAATAAAGAAAAAATTACCTTACATGATTTATTCTACCTAAAGTGTATTCGGGATCCTAGAAGCTTTATCAATATCCCTTACTGTGTTGCTTTTAATTTATCTAAAATGGTAGAGGGAATGCAAGACGAGAGTATAATAGGAGGAGGTATTTTTGTTACTCTCATTGGAGAGTATTTAGGTGTTGATAGGAACCAAGGAGGTCCATTACAACTTTGTAGAGAACAGGTTGAGCCCTTAGGATTGAAAGTTTATGTGGGTGCTAAGGTATTGAAAAGTAGACGTAACCAGGCAGTACCCTATGAGGGATCTCATCCTCAGGTAGAGAGAGGCTCAGATGAGGAAATGGAGGAGGCGAAAGACATTAGGGATGTCTTTCGAGATGCTATTCTTGACGTCCACGTTCGTATAGATGAGGAAGCAATGACGAACGCGACCAGACATAGTATGTATGAGCAGTGGAACTCCGAGCGAGTATACGAGGATTATAGGCGATGCCAACACGATAGCTGGTTAGTTCATCAGCACCAAATCATGAGCCAGCTATCATATCAGGTACCAAATAATTATGTGCCTACTCGACCTGCTCATTTTCCACCACACAGCCCCGATATCCGACCACGCTTTAACCGGTATGACTATAACCAAGCCTATCAGAACACCTATAGCCAACAATGGAACCCACTTGATGAGATGAACTGGAACCCATATCCAGACTGATTTAGTTCCATTTGGTTATTTTTATGATTGTTATGTTTTTATCTTTTGACCTTTTCATGTTTAAACTTATGTTATTGGATATATTTGTGTAATTTTTATCATTTCTATTATTATTGTGTACTAATATTTCACATTTAGGATTTGAAAGTGGGATATTAAGTCCCATTTCAAATTGCCATGCATGTTATATTTGTATTGTATGTATATTATCGATTGTACAAAATAGGGTAAAACAGCGCATTTTCAAAGACTGGCATTAAGTTCAGCAAAAGCTAGTTTTGACGGCAAGATGAAAAATAAATGTGATGTAACAACAGACAGAATGAACAAATGATATGCACCATTTATCATTCAGCAAAAGAAACGCCAATATGTTTGGAAACTTTGGTAAAATTTAATCATTTCCACGCTAATCACCCTCAATAATTTAAATTGTTACTGATTTCTTGCAAATGAGGGCATTGCAAGATCTTAAGTGTGGGAAGGGGTTAAATTCTTTCGGATTTTAAAATTTTTACTTTATACACTTGGTTACCATTAGAAATACTAGTAAAGCAGTAGTTGTATTAGAATCTAGTGCTCTCTGATAATAAAGAACAGCCCTAGTCTTATATACTGACTACCCAATTCTAGTAAAATTTTTCAAAATTTTCAATTAAATGAATTCAAAATCATGTTTATACATATTTATGAACGATAAAATTAGGTATTAACACCGAAATTATTGTTACCTCGGAAAGGACATAAATTGAGAAACAAACCAAAATGTTAAAATTCATTTAAAATGGAATAGAGGACAATAAAAAGGAAAATAAAAGCCAAGTGTGGAAAAATTTACCAAGTTATTTTAAACATATGTCACATATTTCTGTAACAAATAATTAAAGATACTTTTGCTTTGGACTAAACTAAACAGTTTTACCCGATTTACTGTAATATATTTGAAAGAAAGATGGATCTACACGATGAATCAATTCCATCGTTAAAAGAAAGTAAAGTCTTCCGAAAAAGAAACGCGCTTCTTGATTTAGGTCATGAAGTTGTCGTCCAGACCAACTGTAGGTCGATGAAAAATCTAGAAAAGTCATCTCTAAAATCAGCAGGAAATCCACGGACCTCAGCATAAAACAGGGTCGCCAAGTGGTCAGATTTATCCTAACCATGAGAAGGATTTATCTCGTACAATGGGGGGGCACCGTGCAAATTAGATTGATAAGACTAATAAATCAGATCCCCAGAAAGGATAATCTCCTTTAAAGATCAAAAATCAGCTTTTAAGACTGATATTACTCAATCCTAGAGATTGACCTTAAAGATTGAGAATTACAAACTCATGGAATTCAATGATATCTAAACTCGAGCTTGAACGAGAAAATATTTTGATCAAATTATAAACTGATTTGTTTTCTGAAAACCCATTTTCAATGCGTTCATTACCATTGAACGTAAAATCCTAGGAATTCACCTGGAATTCATTAGGTCACCTGAACCAAATCGGGTGTCAACTGTAAGAACGGTGGTTGCATAGCATGGTCAAAGATAGGACCTTGTGCCAGACCGGAAAAAATTATAAGGGTGAGCTTTACTATTGCTCCTACAAAGGATAGTAATTACGTCCGACACGTTATATACCATAATTAAAAGCATGTCAGGGGACATTGCCTTAACAGTTGCTTGTTCAACGCTTTCCTTTACAACCGGACGGTAGTTTACCGAAAGGTAATATTTGGAACAAGTAAACTGGACGTGTTGCTTTCCCAATACAAGGTTAGCAAGTGGGTGACACAAAACCGCAAGTTTTGAGCTAAAATTTCAAATCTGAAACCCACCAAACCCACAAAAATATTTTGCAAACACCGGTGAAGGGTTATTCCGGAAAACTTATCTAGGGTAAAAGCTAGATTTAATTTTCAAAAAGATCAAATATTTTCATAAAGATCCAATTTCCTTAATGGATCTAAATTTTATAGTCATGTGGGACTGTAAACCACATCGTTACTACCATTGTTTATACCGCCGTATTGAAATCACTGATGTACAAAGTGTGAAGAATAAAGAAGTGATTCTAGTATTTCAAGACTATATTGCTTGAGGACAAGCAACGCTCAAGTGTGAGAATATTTGATAATGCTAAAAATGAACATATATTTCATAGCATTATCCCTCAAGAAAGACAAGCTTTTAGTTGCAATTGTTCTATTTACAAGTGATATTCGTTTAAATAATAAAAGGTGAAGACAAAAGACAGATTCGACGAATTAAAGACGCAAATGACCAAAAAGCTCAAAAGAACAAAATACAATCAAAGAGGTTCCAATTATTGATAAGAAACGTCTCGAAATTACAAGAGTACAAGATTCAAAACGCAAAGTACAAGATATTAAATTGTACGCAAGGACGTTCGAAAATTCGGAACCGGGACCAGAGTCAACTCTCAACGCTCGACGCAACGGACTAAAAATTACAAGTCAACTATGCACATGAATATAATATAATATATAGTTAATTCTTAAAATTAATATATATATTATATTATATTATAAAACCGTCGGCAGAAGAAAACAACCAAATGTGAGCCTCCCCAGCTGGCCATGCGATCGTATGGCCTTGAAGAGCAAAGCTCATGCGATCGCATGAGCTCCTTTTTCAGTTCACATGCCTATAAATTCGCAGTTTGGTGAACGTAATATCATCAATCTATCTCTCTCTCAATATATACGTAATATATATATTTATATTTTAATTTTAATTTTAATTTTAATTCCTAATAATAAGGGTATGTTAGTGAATGTTGTAAGGGTGTAAGTCGAAATTCTGTCCGTGTAACGCTACGCTATTTTTAATCATTGTAAGTTATGTTCAACCTTTTTACATTAATGTCTCGTAGCTAAGTTATTATTATGCTTATTTAATCCGAAGTAATCATGATGTTGGGCTAAAAATATTAAAATTGGGTAATTGGGCTTTGTAACATAATTGGGGTTTGGACAAAAGAACGACACTTGTGGAAATTAGACTATGGGCTATTAATGGGATTTATATTTGTTTAACTAAATGATAATTTGTTAATTTTAATATAAAGATTTACAATTGGACGTCCCTATAAATAACCATATACACTCGATCGGACACGATGGGCGGGGTATTTATATGTACGAATAATCGTTCATTTAACCGGACACGGGAATGGATTAATAGTCACTAGAATTATTAAAACAGGGGTGAAATTATGTACAAGGACACTTGGCATAATTGTTAACAAAGTATTAAAACCTTGGGTTACACGCAGTCAATAACCTGGTGTAATAATTAAAATCTTGTTACAGTTTAAGTCCCCAATTAGTTGGAATATTTAACTTCGGGTATAAGGATAATTTGACGAGGATACTCGCACTTTATATTTATGACTGATGGACTGTTATGGACAAAAACCAGACGGACATATTAAATAATCCAGGATAAAGGACAATTAACCCATGAGCATAAAACTAAAATCAACACGTCAAACATCATGATTACGGAAGTTTAAATAAGCATAATTATTTTATTTCATATTTAATTTCCTTTATTTTATATTTAATTGCACTTCTAATTATCGCACTTTTATTTATTGTTATTGTATTTAATTGCACTTTTAATTATCGTACTTTTTAATTATCGCAATTTTATTTTATCGCACTTTTATTTATCGCAATTTCATTATTGTTATTTACTTTACGCTTTAAATTAAGTTATATTTATTTTTATTATTTTATATCAGGTTTTAACTGCGACTAAAGTTTTTAAAATCGGCAAACCGGTCATTAAACGGTAAAACCCCCTTTATAATAATAATATTACTTATATATATATATATATATATTTGTATTTTTATAAAATAAAACTAATATAGCGTTAAGCTTTGTTTAAAGATTTTTTTCCCTGTGGAATGAACCGGACTTACTAAAAACTACACTACTGTACGATTAGGTACACTGCCTATAAGTGTTGTATCAAGGTTTAAGTATATCCATTCAATAAATAAATAAATATCTTGTGTAAAATTGTATCGTATTTAATAGTATTTCCTAGTAAAATTTAAGCTATTTTATATACACCTCGCATAACATCATTCATTCCGTTAGATTTTTTACCGATGATATGAATGTGCAGTACAGTGGTTCGAAACATACGTTGGAAAATATTGTTGTTATCGGCTTTAATTTATTTACTTTGTTCAATTATTTAAGATGTAACGTTGATTGCGAGGCATCCGAGTTTGCGTATTAAGATGAAGACTCGAAGGTATTTGTGTTTCTTAAGAGCGATGATAAATGGGCTAAAATACTCAAAAATGCAATAATACGCTCGGCACGAATTCATGTGTATTCTAAGAATATATGGTTCGGCCTTCCTTATGAGAGTAGTGAGGTAGGATATGTGAGTGATGACACAATTAGGAAAATACCTTACTTTAGGAATTTATATTTATTTGCTCGTGATTTTAATTTTTGTAATCGTAGTTTTAATTTATGTAATTGTATTTTTAATTTATGTAATCGTATTTTGTAATGATATTTCTATTAGTAATGTAATATTTAATTCTCTATTAATCTAATGTTTTATTTAGATTTACTTAATATGAATATTATTTCAACCCTTTGGTTTGATACTTTTTATTATTGTTAATCAGTTAATTTTTTGAAGTAGTTTATACACCACGTATGAGTTATAACTATAATAATAATATTATTGAAATCCGTAAAAATGACTCAACAAATTATATAGTAATTAAAAATAAATAAGTACTCCGTATCAAATATTCATATAGATAGATTATTACGGAATGATTAGTTTATACACCACATATAATAACTCTAGTGGAGCAATATTTTTGTAATGCAATGTATAATCAGACCACTCCAACCTTGACATTCTTCATCATCTAGATAGACTGACACATCAATGTTACATCAAAACATGTTCTCCTCATTTCGTCTCCAGGAAATATTGACGGTCATTCATGCAATATTTTCTCACCATCATATGAACCCACCAAATTAATTAAACATATTTACCCGGATTTAGTATCCATTGATGCCATTCCATTGAATTTTTTTTATTACGCTTTGATATGCACCTAAATCACATGGATTGCACCTTGGCTAAGATCTTTGGAGTGCTCCAATCTTTATTTTTGAAGATTTTATTATTTCTCGACCTCAATAACGTGTAGCAGCATGTCCATTTAACGGCTTCCCAAGTAGAAATCCCTAACTTCGCGAATGAGGAGAAAACAGAATCATCTTTGAAAGGGTCCATCGAGTGTAAATTACCCTCCGGGATATTCCACCACCTTAGGAAACTTTTCCAAAAATCAATCACTTTTGAACAATTGGAGATCAAATGGTCGACCTTTTCTATTTCTTCCTCACATAGTAGACAGAGAGTATAAGCTAAATCGATACCTCATTTATCAAGTTCTGCCCGCACCGGTAATCCCTTTAGTTTAGCTCTCCATGCGAAAATCCCGACTTTTTAAGGTACAAATTTATTGCGGACAGTTTCAATGATTGCATTCCCAGGGAGCAGCCTCTTTTCATCGATAATTATCGCGAGCTGTTTAGTGGTGAAAGTCCCATCGGTACCAAGACACCATCGCCACTTATCATGTTCATTCGGTTGGAACCTAAATGCATGTATCAACCTGGATAAATCTTCGATGTCACCTAGTGATCTACCTCTTGGCTCTCTAACCCACTGCCAATTTAACGAAAGCTAGACCCCATCCTGATGAACTCTATCTTCAACTGACGCCTCTTTATATCTTTCTAGCGCGAATATACTTTTAAATGTATCCTTAAGTGGAGTGTTACCAATCCACACGTCCGACCAAAACTTTATAGAGCTACCATTCCCTACTTCCGTTACGAAAGAATTGGTGAAAGAAATATTCAGTGACTCGATCTTGGAACATGCTTTGATGATGTTGGCCCATGTTGAGCCTTCACAAGGAAATCGAAAATTGTTAGTATTAACCAACCCCCCTCCCGACCCTAAATACTAGTGATAATTTTGGCCCAAAAGGAATTATGATTTGTTTTGAACCGCCACCACCACTTGCCTAATAGTGCCAAATTTTTTGAAACAAGAGAACCAATATTTAACCCCCCCCCCCCCCCCCCCCCGACCCATGGGGTAAAAGAACCCTATCCCATTTGACCCATGAAAGTTTTCTCCCCGTACCCGTCCCGCCCAAAAAGAAATTGCACCTTAAGAATTCGAGTAGCTTGATCACACTTGAGGGAGCTCGGAACAGGGAAAAGAAATATAATGGCAAACTACTAAGCACCGATTTCACAAGGGTCAATCGGCCACCAAACGAAATAGATTTTTCTTTACACTCCGTTAGTCTCTTTTTGAATTTTTCAATTAACGGTTTCCATGAACTAGCTTTATTCATTTAATACCCAAAGGGATTCCAAGATAAGTCATCAGTAAAGAACCAGATGAGCAGTGAAAACGATTTGCCATCGAATCTAGTTCCTCTTTTGAAACACCAATACCGAAGAGTTTACTCTTTCCAAAATTTACTTTAAGCCCCGACAACTCTTCAAAACTTAGAAGCTTCATTACATTTTCCAAGTTACCTCTATTCCACTCTTTGAAGAAAATCATATCATCCACATATTGTACATGAGAGACTCTAACTTTATCACGCCAAACATCGATCCCTTTCAATATTCCATTCTCTGTGGCTTTTTAGTGAGGATATTGAGTCATTCGGCTGCTAAGATGAATAGAAAAGGTGAGATAGGGTCACCGTGTCTTACCCCTGTTTCCAGTTTAAATTCACGCGTGGGAGATCCATTTACAAGTACCGAGATGGATGCCGATGATAAGCATGCCATAATCCACCTAATCCACTTCTTACCAAATCCCATACTTTTCATTGTTTCCACAATAAAATCTCATTTGAGGCAATCGAAGGCTTTCTTAAAATCCACCTTAAACAAGAAGCCCCTCCTCTTTTCTCTCTTTAGCTCATCAATAATTTCGTTTGCAATAAGGACCCTGTCTAAGATAAATATATCCTTCATAAACGCACTCTATTCAACTCCAATCACTTTATAAATAATGGTTGATAATCTTTTGGAGAGTACTTTGGATACCACCTTATATAGACTGCTAATGAGACTAATATGTCTATACTCGCTCAAACTAATAGGGTTATTGTTTTGGGGACCAACGTAATAAACGAGGCATTACAACCTCAGGAAATTTCTATGTGGCTCCAAAACCATCGAACATCCTTACAATGTCATCTTTAATTAGCCACCAGTACTTTTTGTAAAATTTCATGTTGATTCCATTCGGGCCCGGGGCCTTTAGCTACCACAACTCTTTATCGCATCCCAAATTTCTTGCTCACTGAATTTACTTTCAAGAATCGTGTTGTCTTCGGCTGTTATCCTTCCAATATCCAAATCCATATAACATTCTTCATGCAAGTGGCTGCTCTTGAAAATATTGGAATAGAATCGATAAACCTCATCTTTGATCGTTTGCGGATCTTCTGACCATGCTCCATCAATACTGATATCCCTGATGAAATTTTTGTGTCCCCTTCTTTTGACATAATTGTGAAAGAATTTGGAATTTTCATCACCTTCGAGAGTCCATTTAATTCGTGATTTTTGCTTCCACATATTAGTATTTATTTTTTCTTTCGCTATCCACTGCTTTTTCTCCTCGATCCATAATAGTATTTCTTGATCTGATAAAGCTCTAGTTTTGTAAACCAATTCCCACTCTGATGCAGCCTTCGAGTGGTTGAGTATTTGTTTGTCCAGGTTGTCTAATGTCGAACTACGTTTTTTGAGCTCAAGTTTGACATTCTTTTAGTTTATTCCTCAACATGCAGTCAGGTCGAGTACCAGATACACGTGTATTCCACGCATTAATAATGATGTCTTATGCCCCATCCAAGAGAAGCCATTCATTAAAAATACGTATGGGCTTGGGCCCAAAATCCACGCAACCATTACTAAGAACAATTGGACAGTGATTAGAAAGATGTTTTTCGAGGGTAATGGCCATAGATTGGGCCATAATTGGCAGCACTGATCACTCACCAAAAACTTGTCCAACTTGCTAAATTTAACACCATTGTCGCATACGCGTATGAACTTCTTACCTCCAAGCGGGATTTCCAAAAGTTGGTTGTTGTTTATGAAATCATTAAACATGTCTGCCCAATTCTTGTTGAAGTTAGTATTGAGACGCCCCACACGGTTTCTTACTTCATTAAAATCACTACAAATAATCCACGGCATATCCCGATACCTTAAAATATTTTCAAGACTTTCCCAGAACCTTTTCTTTTTAGCTGTCGAATGGGGTCCATACACTGTAACAACTGCAATATCGGTATCAATTCCTTTCAAAAAACCTTTGATTGAAAGATAAAATGTTCCCTCTATTGCTTCATTTACATGAAGGCTGTGGAGTCCCAAACTGTAATAATTCCTCCCGAGAAACTTGAGCGTTCTTTTGGATAAATTTGAAATCCTCAGACCCCCAAAAACTTTCGACCCATGATTCTTCAATAGGACCACATTTAGTTTCTTGCAGAGTACATACCACCAGTTTTTCCTTTCGACACAAGTCCCTTAACCATTTAAGTTTACCTTCTTGCCCCACACCCTGTACATTTAATGACAAAATAATCATTACAAAAAGATAGAACCGACTTGATGTCAGAAAATTATTGTCTAACCTTCCATCAAACGCCAATTTACCCTTCAATCTCCTTAATACTTTCGCTGTCGGATGTGCCATTTTCTTTAGAGGATTAACTGGATTTAGATTTAGATATATATTTCTTGCTGAGGTTTATCACTGTTGGGGGTTTGCAGTGTTTAACTTTGAGATGTGATATACTCCCCTTATGAGCGTTTCTAGCCAAGTTCTTGAATTGTAGGAAATTTGAGGAACCCGTCCAATTTCTTTTTTGCTCATTAGTTTTTAGTTTAGAAGAGGATGCTGATTGATTTTTGGGTGGACAGATGATTCCCTTGCAACTCTTTTAAATTTAGGCATGTTGAGATCATCAATCTTAATTCCAGATTTATTAGAGGTGCAATTAATCTTGAGAGCAATATTTGGATTGGAGCACAAATCATCAAGGTTAATATGGGTGTTTTGATCCAGTTGAGGTGAAGAAGTGTGTTGGGTTTATTCGATGATGAAGGTGTCGAGAATGGGTGAAGCAATTTTGGGAGAGTTATGCAGGTTGTTGTTAGGGTTTGGGTTTATGTAACTGGTAGTGGGATAGGAAAAGTGCAGGACATTAGGAGAATCGGTGGGGTTATTTTGGGTAGGCGTAGGTGGGTTATGGAGGTGATTGGGTATCAAAGTTGGGCTATTCAGTGGATTGGGTGGGGTTGAAAAGGGTTGACATTGTTAGGTTATTGCTTGGTGAGGTGAATCAGAATCATCAAGAATATTGGGCCCAACAGCAGGTGAGCCCACGTTATTACTAGGCATACCATTGGGTTTGTCAATGGATTTAAAGGTGTTGCACATGGCTTCAATAGGCCCAACAGAAGACTTGAGCCCAAAAGGAGACGCAGGGTTACAAGAATTAGGTTTATGTATAATACCCGGAGGACTGTTGGCACGTGCACCCAACTTCTTGGAAACTGGAGAGTCGTCATTATTGTCAGAAAACATACGTTGGGTCCCAACACATTTTGAAATTCCCACGCCCACGCGTTCGTAACCTTTCGATTTACTATCTGATGATTTTGGGTTGTTCAACTTCTCGCCTGACTTCTTCCGGTCAACACCTTTTCCGGAACTCCAGTCATAATTTGGAGGATACTGCACTTCTTCATCGTCTTCTTCATCAGTATTGTAGCGACCCGACAAAATCGTCATTGACGGCGCCGTCTACTTAGGTCCCGTCACGTGGTCATAAGTCTTTAAAATAACGTTTGACCAAAATATGTCGCATTCATTTCAAAAGTAAGGATGCTTCAAAGTTTACAAAGTAGTTCCATGACTAAACATGTTACAACGTTTTAAGTACAATTGAAACCTATGCGACACAATTTAAGTTAAGTCAAAAGACACTCCATGTATGCATGTATACTCGACATCCAAGCAAGTATCAAAATAGTGTGCGGAAGCATGTATCACTTAGCGTTCAAGGACCTGAGAAAAACATATAGAAAACTGTCAATGAAAAACGTTGGTGAAATCATAGGTGTATTAGTAAACGTATGTATTTGAACCACAAGATTTAGTATAAGTTGATTATCCAAATCGTTTGCATTCCAAAGATGTTGTTTGTATCACGAGCACCCAATTATCAAGGCTTAACTGAATGTTACCTCTGAATCCATAGTGTTAGAACATACACTATATCGATAAAATTATATTTCATTCGCTAACGGTAGCGAACCGTCCGAATGAGGGCTCGTCAAACCCGTATGGCCACACAACATAATTACTCGCTTACACCCTACAAGTGTAACTAATGATAATTGAATTGAGGATTTTTATTCTAACTCGTACGCGGAATGTTTGTTTTCGTACTTGTGTTCAATATATAAAAGTATAAATCGTTTATGTTTTCTCATCCCAAGTATAAGTATAAAAGAGTAAAAGTGGGACTATGATCTCACCTTAAGTGCACGAATATAAATGTACTTCAAAAAGTAAACGTGTGCATGAACAAATGCTAGTCTTGACCTAAACAAATAGGTTGTATCAATATCGGTAAACACAGTCGGTCAAAGTTGTTCAATTAGTCCTATGGCTCATTACGACTCGATTAATATAGCATGTGAGTCAAATTGTCAAGTTTCATGCAAGATACAAGTATAAAAGCACGTTAGAACAATTGCATAAGTATTTGGTTAAGTTTGATTAAAAGTCAGACTTGGTCAAAGTCAACGTCAACGGGGTCGGGTCGGGTATCCGACAATTTTTCTTCAATTAGTAATCATATATAAACGTGTTGGCCAAGTTTCATGTTCATCGGAGTTGCGAGTAAGCGGGGTTGAATTTGTGAAAACACATAATAAGTTAGTCTACTTTTTCTGCACAGGAGCGGCGCACCAAAACCAGGAGCGGTGCTCTTGAGGACCCAGAAGTGGCGCTCTTGTTTCCAGAAGTGGCGCTCCTGACATCTGAAGAAAAACTCCACAAAAGACTGACCAGGAGCGGCGCTCTTAGTGCAGAAGCGGCGCTCCTGTACCTGGAAAAATGCTGTTTCTGAATTTTAACAAGTGCACGAACCAAACTTCAAACAAACATAACTAATGAATCGTAAACATTCAAAACACATATCTTATATCGTTGAAAAGGTAATTTAACGAGGAATACAACTAAACACCTTTCATAATAAAAAAACATCATTTACAATAATCAAATCCAAGTTGAATGCTCATTTAATGTTCATCATAAATGCTTCAAGTTCATAAATGCATATTGATGATTCGGGAATTAAATGCACACATATAATACGCCGTTTCGTAGGTAATTATGTATACAATACTACTAAACATTACAAATAACATTGCAAAGCATTCAATGCATCAAAAATCTATTTTACTTCTATCAAACCCTAACTCAAAATCATAAATTTAGCAATTATGTTTATGGAGTCTTTCTAAGTCAACCTACACACCAAATTAAAGCTAGTGATGCTAGTAACACATTTAATACATGCACTTTTAACATCTAACAACATTTAAGCAACTAAATCTCAAGATCAAACACACCCATTTATCAAGTTCATGCTAGTTACTCAAAACAATAAGATCGAGCATATAAATCACATATTCATGTTAGACTTGAGCCATAGACACTAATTGTGACGATCGCTCCAAATCCATGTGGACGAACACGTCATTCATTGATTTCATTGCGAGATATTTGAACTCTATATGATACGTTTTGTAAACATTGCATTCTTTTGAAAAGGCACACCATAAATGAATATTTAAATCAAAGGTTTTCGACATCTGATGATTTCTACATATAGACAATCATCGTATATAATAGTTTACAATAGTACTTCCGTTGACAATGCAGTCAAAATAAGGTACATGATGATGAATTGGTGAATGCAACGTTTTCTTGAAAAATATGCCATATAAGACTCCATGCACATAGCTTGTCTATCATATAAGCAAACAGCGGAAGACTTCTAGGGAACCTGAGAATAAACATGCTAACAAGTGTCAACACAAAGGTTTGTGAGTTCATAGTTTGTATGTTTCACATAATCTGTATATAAAGATGGATCACAAGATTTCAGTTGTTTCATCCAGAAACGTTTATCAAAATATTCTACGAAATTGAGCACCCTGGTAACTAAACTTTAACGTATATATAATTTGTACCCTTTGTATAATCATCTTAATAATACACGCAAACCAACGTGTACGCTTCTCAAATAGCATACATCCGTTAAAAGGCTAGTGCTCTAGCTCGGACGGGGATATCAAGCCCTATGGATCCATATACTACTACTCGCGCCCACCAGTTCTTATAACTGGCAGTTACTAGTTACCAAAGCTAAGGGATTTTCGGTTCAAACTCAGTGTAGAATTTAGTATGTACTTGTATCCATTGCGTTTAAAATAAAGTGCATGTATTCTCAGCCCAAAAATATAGATTGCAAAAGCAATTAAAAAGGGAGCAATGAAACTCACGCATATAAATCTAGTATTTTCAGTATTTAAAAACAGTCGCATGTATTCTCAGCCCAAAAATATATTGAGTAAAAGGGATCATATGAAACTCACGCATATAAATCTAGTATTTTCAGTATTTAAAAACAGTCGCATGTATTCTCATCCCAAAAATATATTGAGTAAAAGGGATCATATGAAACTCACCTTAGCAGCATATAAAGTCATTCACCAAAATGTGATCGAAACTCGGATTACCAAATAACCGTAGATCTCAACCTAGAGAACATATGTTGGTCAATAAATGTCTATCAAGCAAGGTCAGGTCATAGTGTATAACAATCCTAATGCTCGAGATCGACATACAAAAGTTATCCAAAGTCGTTTCAAAAAGTCAATTTTGACAATAATTCAATAAAACGAGACGTGCCTTATATATGGATTCATTTACTTGGCTGGTAATATTCAAAAATCCAATTTATCATTCTTACAAACAAGTTTCAAAAGCAATTTCAATCAATGTCAATCATAATTCAGTTGATCATATCTTTTAATTCGTTCACCGAAATTACGCGATTTCTAAATGAAAAGTTATTGATTTTTCGCCAGCTTTCCAAAAATATGCATATCATATACCTTTTATCAGTAATATATGTATTTACTTCGTGATTCATCATAACTGTTTAACGACAAAATTTAGCATACAAGCATGCATAAATATATATACTCGAGTACTAGACATGGATACACAATTAATGTATAAAAGATAAAATATGAGTGCTTACGTATCAATATTGAGATTCAATATTGTAGGAAAGTACGTAGATGCAACAGAGATGATAAACACTAGATTTGATTCACAAATATACCCTCGAACATTACCCATAACCTCCTTGGCAATAACCCATAATTTTCTTAGCTCTATCCCGCTCAAAAACCCATTTTTAAGGTGACACGCTCATAACCTCGTCGTAGTATTTTAGGTATATATACTACTAATAATAATATTATAATAAGATTAATAATAATAATATTAATAATAATAATAATAATAATAATAATAATAATAATAATAATAATAATAATAATAATAATAATAAAAATAATAATACGGAGGAATGAATCGAGCTTTTATAGTATGTGGCCTGCTACAGTACCTCATGCGATCGCATGAGTTTTCAGTGTTTTTGCCATGCGATCGCATGGCCGCCTTATCCTGTTTTTGTTTGCTAGTTCGTCGACATCAAATAGTGTTTTACTGTAGAAAAGTCGTTTTTACTTGTACATATATATATATATATATATATATATATATATATATACATACATATAATTGTTCATGAATCGTCGAGAGCGGTCAAATGTAATGAAACAGTTCTAAAATTTTGAGATTCAACTTCATAGACTTTGCTTATCGTGTCGGAAACGTTATATCATTTAAAGATAAAGTTTAAATTTGGTCAAAAATTTCCGGGTTGTCACACTAATTAACACACTTTTAAGTTTTAAAGATCAAGAACAAGAAATTTAGTATTTTTAGAAAGTTATCCAAATGAGATGAAGTTGGTATGGATTTGAAGAGGAAGATGCAAGGATTCCAAATATGTAATTTGTTTTGAAGAACGCTTACTAGATCGAATTTAGATGATGAATTTGTGTTTGAGGGTTTGAGAGCATAAAAGTGGAAGTAGTGGAAAATGAGGAGGATGAAATGAATGGAGGAGGATGAAGTTGACTAGTTGACCTAGTCATGACTTTGCCCACTTGACAACTTTGGTCCCTCAAGTTTAAATACGGGTGCGCGAATTAACCAAACCAATTACCTTAAATACGTAGAGTAAACGAGAGATGTTATAATTAAATAACGGACTTAAATTAACTTAACAGAAAGCAAATAAAAAAAGGCGGGATGTTACAAGTATCATCAAAGTCACTTATTTCAGAATTAATCAATTTCCCATCCTCATTATTGACCACATTCCTAACTTCATTCATGAATGATTCACCATCTGATAGTTCTTCATCTGAGTTTGGGTCTTCATTCCACTTTTCTGGTGATATTTCACCAAACTCCGCGTCCAAGATGTCACTTAGATCTTTAGTAACGAAAGCAGAAACATGTTTGGATCCTACGACAAGTTAAACCTGGCCATTGAGTAGATTGGACTCCTTTGTATGAATTAGGACCTTCCCGATTATTAGATTTGATTGCCCGTAACTTTACAGTTTCTAGTTTCGATCGGACTTCCCCACCAATTAGCGATATCCATAAAAGTTCTAACATTCCAGCAAGAGATAGGGACGCCGATAATGCTAAGCCATGTAAATCTACCCGATGACGAGTGATTATGATCCCAAACCTTCACATTGCTCAACCATGAATGGAGAAAATGTTTTCGATCTTCCACGATTTTAGCAGCAGCATCAGGTTTTTCGAAGACTAACATAAGCTCATAACCTCCCAAATACTTGATGTTAAAACCCTCCTGCAAACCTTCTGATGCACAGATATCCACAAATTGCTCGATATATTCAAGTTTTTTTAACTCTGCCTACCAGCGCACGTTTGAGTATGTTGCTATCATCTTGATCAAAAGTGGTATGAACAACCCTAATATCTTTTAATTCCTTAACTTTCCTTTTCTCATCAATAATTTCCCTTGCATCTACCACCTTCGTGTAGCTACGCCCATCAGTAAAATTGCTTTTGAACAACCTGGGATGGTTTTGTGTTCTAGATTGGTGGCCATCATACGATTCGTTTTTTTTCATGATGGGCCGCATTCTGTCCATTGCGATGAAAACTTTTAGGTTTTGACCCTCTGCAATCACTGTGCATAGTTTTCTAGCGAAGTCTTCAATGTCGATATCCTTGATACCATCAAATCTTACGAAGCCATACCTTTGTCCACTTCTTAATCTCTTCTTTGGGGGCACAAACACTTCCCTAAGCTCCCCAAAGTTCTTGAAAACCCTCCATAGATCTGTTATATTCCACTTATCCGGAAAGTTAAAAAAGAAAAATGACTTAACGTTGATACCTTTCGATCCTATGTGCTGGTGCTTGAAGTTGCCATCTTGCTTTCTTTCTCCATTCTTGACTCATGCGGTGTTGGAAGCTCCCTCTATCCCTTTGGGTGCAACTCCTGAGAAGATGTTCTCTCTATCATCTCTCTTTTTTATAGCCAAATTATGATACTACAGTACTACACCTTTGTCTAGTTACGTAAGCATATCATTAGATAAGTATTTGAATAATGCTAATTAATAGTTAGGGTAATTAGTTAGTTAATCAAATAATGTTTGAAAATTTACCACAAATCTCATCTAACAATTTAATCTCTATCTCATCTAATCCAATATCCAATAGTAGCTAACAATAAGAGATAAAAATAGAAGTATGTTATGTGTGTGGATCTCTCCCGATATATATACACAATTACACATCACAATCTTATACGGATTACTATAAAAATCAAATATCAATATACACATACGAATCTTATTGGAGTATATCGATATCAACCAATAACCATCAACCATTATAATAATAATTATAATTATTATATTATTATAATTATGATTATAATTATAATATAATTATTAATTATTAAGTATTAATTAAGGGGATGATTTTAACACACTCTTTTTTGATCCTCACACACCTATTTTAACCTTTTACTCTTCTAATAATACTCAATTTCTTTAAATTGGTGTGTGAGAATCAAAAAAAATATGTGTCCCTATTAATTAATAATATATAAATTATTAATTTATAATTTACAGCCCAAAACCCCTCCCCTAGTCCCCCATCAAAAACCTCCCCTTTCTTATTCTTTGTCTTCACCATGTGGAAACAATCCATCTTTCTTAATATACGATTTTAACCCCTTCTTTTCTGTATTTACACGGCGGCACAAACACCAATAACACTCTCAGTACACATTACATTACATATCAACAACATATATACACATTATACATTATACATTATACATTATACATACATACGTATATTATCAACCGATTGTAGTCATCATCTTTCACCTTCATTCAGGGGAGTGTGCAAGCTGGCACCATTGCATGCTCTCCTTACAAACTTTTTATAAACAAAAATAAAAATCAAAACTTTACTCTTTTCTAAATCCCTAATTTTATTTTCTTGCTAAATGTTTCAAGATTTGTTTTTTTAATTAGGGTTTGGTTTCAATTTCTTTTCCATAGATCTGTTTCACCCAATATGAAATTAGTTCAAAAAGATTCAGAAAAAATCTTATGGGAGCAAATGAGATCCAATACAACATCACCCATTTTATCTAACAGAGGATGCACATATCCAAGACATATGCTTTACCTAATCTTTGTTCTGTGTTTAACTTATCTTCTTTACACTCTTAAGCTTCTTAACACAAGCTCAAATGTTTCTTGTAACGATAAAGATTTAGTCTTTTCAGCTCATAATTCAATACCCAACATTACCCATTTACCGACGGCGCCGGAGATCATCCCGCCGGAGAAAACAGAGCTTAAACATATAGTATTTGGGATTGCAGCTTCAGCAAAGCTATGGGAAAAAAGGAAAAATTACATAAAGTTATGGTGGAAAAAAGAGCACAAAATGAGGGGTATTGTTTGGTTGGATTCTCCGGTGAAAACCCAGATCGACGACGGTCTACCGCCGTTGAAAATTTCCGGCGACACATCACATTTTGCATATAAGAATAAACAGGGTCACAGGTCAGCTATCAGGATATCAAGGATAATATCAGAGACTATTAAATTAGGTATGAGTAATGTGAGGTGGTTTGTGATGGGAGATGATGATACAGTTTTTATAACTGAGAATCTTGTTAGGGTTTTGAATAAGTATGATCATAATCAGTTTTATTATATTGGGAGTTTGTCAGAAAGTCATTTACAAAATATATATTTTAGTTATGGGATGGCTTATGGTGGTGGTGGTTTTGCAATAAGTTACCCATTAGCTAAAGCTTTAGTTAAGATGCAAGATAGATGTATTCAGAGGTATCCTGGTTTGTATGGTTCTGATGATAGGATGCAGGCTTGTATGGCTGAACTTGGTGTTCCACTTACTAAAGAATCTGGATTTCATCAGGTTAGTTTGTTGATTCTAAACCCTTTTTGTATTTGTTGCTGTTCTTGCTTTCTTGGGCTGTACACTGTGCTAATCTAGTTGAACTTTGTAACTTGAAATAGTCAAAGGTTGTTGCTTTGGGTTGGAAATCATGTTTTTTTGGTTGTGCTTAATGGTTTAGGGCAGAGGTTTCTTGGTGTAATGGGTTTATTAGTTTTGCTACATAAGTTAATTACTGCACATTGAAGTTAGTGATGTGGTCCAACGGTTGGTGACCTGACTCCTTTAGGGTGAGGTCAGTAGTTTGACCCCGTTGGCTACATATTAACTCACGATTTCATCTCCGCCATGAAGTACCACCCATGAAACCTTTCCCACATCGCGTTGGTGGTAAACTCTTGGGCACGCAATTGGGAGCGGGTATAGCAACTGCGAGAGATGATCGCGTGAGTGGTTAAGTCCCTAGTGATCCCAACTAACTGCTGTCCAAAAAAAAATTACTACACATTTTAAGCATTTTTTTTTTTTTTTTTTGCTTTTTGTTCTTTGAAAATCTTTTGTTATCGAATGGTAGTTTCGATGTTAAGCTGATAGGCAAACGGTCTCGTAGTAATTTATGCTATTTGTATCATGATTAGCAACTCTAGTAAAAGAAGATTATCAAATTTTAGAAATTATAATCACGTACCGAAGTAATACTAGTTGTAGGGGACGTATAATCAAGTGCACGGTTTACGTGACTAGAAATTTGACACTATAGGATAGTTTTTGCTAGGACACATTATATAAATTGAACATTGTCACGTTAAGTGTCTTCTTGTTACTTTACGAACCCAAAATTTTATTTATAGATCAAATTGAGCTCCATAAGTCATAACCACCACAATGTACTCTCAAGTATACAACTTTTAGCTTCATTGTTACTTGGTTATATGCAAGATTTACAAACCGGGCTATAATTTTTGAGAATTGGTTCATTTATAACTTTTCTTGTCAAACATATTACCATTATTGTTGTTCTAGTGATGCTATACTTGCTTATAACTCCATGAAATTAAAAGGATGGTGTGGATGTAGTTGTAAGTTTTTTTGCAGACCAACAACATATGACTACTTGTCTTTTTGTGGAAAGGGTAATTGTTGATTTGATTTATGTTTTTGTTGGAACTCTATTTCTGAATTTAGGCAATAATTGATGCACATGGTAACTATAGAATCTTGAATTATTGAATGGTACTGTACTACTGTTGCTGTTGGGCTTATGGTGTTTTTTACCCTAATTTGTTATTTATAGTTCCCTCAACTACATTTTCATGTAAAGTATGGTACTCTAGTAGAGGAATGGATTTGCCCATATTGTGATAAAATTGAAAAGTCTGTCTGATATGGGTCTTATCATAAAGTTTATAAATTTTGTACATTATCTTGTCTTTTATTGCCGCCTTTTGTTTTGTTTTGTGTTTATTGAATCGTACCATGAAAATTATAACAATTTGTTTCTCGTTTTCGGTAACTTTTGGACTTCTCGAGTTTTATAAATACATATTTTTCATGAAAATTGATTACATGATTCTAATATTATTGCATTCAGTATGACGTGTACGGGAATTTATTTGGGTTACTTGCTGCACACCCGGTGACACCGCTAGTCACATTGCACCACTTAGATGTTGTTGAGCCAATTTTCCCAGACGTGACACGGGCCGAAGCCCTGAAAAGACTAATGCAACCAATGATGCTCGACTCAGCTGGGCTCATACAACAATCAATTTGTTACGATCCGTCAAAGAGTTGGACTGTTTCAGTTTCTTGGGGGTTTGCCATTCAAGTTTTTAGAGGAATCATGTCTCCGCGTGAAGTGGAAATGCCATCTAGAACTTTTTTGAATTGGTACCGAAGAGCTGATTACACGGCCTATGCATTTAACACACGTCCCGTTGCTAGAAACCCTTGTCAAAAACCGTTTGTCTTTTACATGACAAAGGTTCGATTAAATTCTACAACAAACAACACCATCAGTGAATATGCACACCATCGTGTACCTCATCCTGCTTGTAAATGGAAGATGGCTGATCCTTCAAATCTTGATAAAGTTGTCGTATATAAAAAACCTGATCCACAATTATGGGATAGGGTATGCACAAGATTCTTTGTTTTCTTTTTCGTTCTATGGAGTATTTGTTATTGTATTATTATGATCTTGTACATGGTACTTATTTTATACATTTATTTATTTTACCTTATTGCAGTCGCCTAGGAGAAACTGTTGCAGGGTTTTGGAGTCGAAGAGGAAAGGTTTGGTCGTTGATGTTGGATTATGTGCTGATGGCGAGATAAGTGAAGTATAATAACAAGCAATGCTTAATTTCTTGTAAGGTACTTTTGTTTACGTCGATTTTTATTATGATTTTTTTTATGTCTTGAAAATTCATGCTTTTAGTCCCATACATGAGTTTGTTGTTTTTTTCATGTTCTCACTGACACGTTGATTTAGATTAGGGATTATGTGAATGTATAAACTTTTGTCGCTTACACGCAATAAACATGATCATTAAGTTTATGTTAGTGTCGTTAACCTGCAGTCGTTGTCCTATTGCGTTCGCATATGCCATTTTCGTGGACTCAAATGGAAATTTCGATAATGTCTTGTGACTTGAATTCTGAATGCACAAAGTGGTACTTGTAATTGAAGTCTAATTAATGATGCTTTTTAGCGTAAATTGTATACAAATATAAGTAGCTATAGTCAAATGGCCATGTGGACAATGTGTTCAATCAATTTCATTGGTTTTATTTTGGGCAAAAACATCGTTATTGACCCGTTGGTTGCAACTAGCAAAGATACAAATAAATTAATGTTTAATTGTGTATTTGTGTACTTAATTATTATATGTTTAATGTTTAATTCAAATCGCCATATAAAAAAAGGCACCGACAAAAATAAATGCAAACATTGTCGTTTGGGGTTGGTGAAATTTTTAAGTATAATTGGAGTGTGGTCACACTCTACTATAGAATTATATATGTCAAAGATTTGGAGGTAAACAAGAATTTTTAACACTAAAAATTTACGACCCTTGTTTCTGCTCGGACCTTTTTAACATAATATTAAAATTTAAAATCATTGATAATTGTTACAATTTTAATTCCTTCCTTGCTCGTACCTATTAATAAATATCTAAAAATTTTGTTCGGACCTTCTAACTATTTAAATAACCAAAAGAAAACATACGGAGTAATAGATTACATATGGGATTTAATGAAAATACTTCTGAGAGAATTTTATAAAAAATAACACAAGAACTTTGAAGCGTTTTGTATCAAATGAGACCATCTCTATTTATACACTTTCTACTACATAACTGGTGACTATGATTAAATCAAATCGATGGTTTATTATTTGAGTATTAAAAACATAGGTATGTACATAATTTTAGAAATATCATAATTTTCTTACCATTCTTAGGAGGAACCAATGGGATAGCTGTAGAGAGCTTCTTTTGGATCCTTGGCTTTCCTTCTTTTTAGTTGAAACTCAACATTGGGTCACAAACTTGATGGGTTTGAACTACAAGTTCTTTGGGTTATTTATTTTCTTTTTTCGAAAAGCAATCAATTTTATTAATGAAACGGATTACATTTAACAAAACTGCCTTTGAGCAAAAGGCTATGGGACAGAAACACGAGATACTACTAAAAGAACAGACGATCGAGAATAAACGAACGAAAACTAAATTGTTAACCGTGGTCTTCTATCTTGTTTCGACCCGACATCCAAGTTCTTTGGGTTGTGCCATGTGAGCTATGCAAATACTTTTTTTTTCCGAGTATAATTTAAGGTGTAATTTAAACACATCTTTTATCCAACTTTAACTTTATTTAACTTTAACTTATATATAATTTATAATCTATTAAAAGAAAGACAAAATTACATAAACGTATTCAATTTCAAGTGTTAGATATTATTTTGAATGATAATATCATTATTAATTTGGATAATGATTTTTAAAATTGTTTCTCTTATTTTTCAATCACCGATTTCAATTTCAACAATTTTAATTTGATAATGCAAATAAAAATTAATTTTCTTGTTTTTGTTTTTGTTCTTGTTCTTCTTATTCGTATTAACCATTAATATGAATTGGTTCTTAATATTAATTTCGTGAAGGCTCAGGTTATAAACAAGTGATATATACTCGTAATAAGATTTTCTAACGACAATGGTTATCTATTTAATTTAAGGTGCTTAATCGTGTATGTAACAGTTATCTATTTAACTCAAAGTGACGGTTATAAATTATACAAGAATTTAATACATATTAATGACAGTACGTAGGACTCTCAGTTGAAAAATCTTATACAGTATAATATTACTAGTAAAAGTAGTATTTCATATGGTAGTTGTAATTCTTTTTACATTTACATAATATGAGAGGTGAATTTTCTACTACATTTTAACCATATACCAATAAATGTGTTTTAATGGTAGCTAAAGTACTCGTATTAGTGTGACGATCATCGTCTTCTTATCAATAACCAACTAATTTAGTTTTTACACTCAACTAAATGAATGGAACCACCAAAAGGCTAACATAATACGGTTGGTACAAAGAGTTGGTAAAAATAAATAATGGCTATTTAGTTTAATATAATACTAATGAAAAACAATCAATAAATACAATACGATAAGAATTGACAACTTACGGATTATAAGGAAGACACGTGTATTTTTTATCAAACAAGGAGGCACTCTGGGTGAAGGTCATAAAAAATATCTATGGATATAACGGTGGGCTAGAATGTATCTCTCCTAATCCTACAAACTTCAAAGGATTAACCGGCACTACGTGGTCCAATATTATCGATATCAAACACACCCTAACTATTACTAACGAGTTTGTTAAGTTTATTGGTTCAGGGACGGAAACATTGTTTTGGCATGACAAATGGATTGGCGAACCCGTTTTAAAGCAAGCTTTCCCAAAGTTATTCAGGCTCGAATCAAACAAATTGGCGCTGGTCTCGGACAGGCTGCAGTGGACCGGTTCAGAGGGACGCGTACAGTTCTCATGGCAATGGTCGACACTTCCTAGATGGCGTATATTGTCTGACCTTCAACAGCTTGAAAATCGGCTATCAGTAGCCAAATGCTCAGGTAGAAATGTTGACAATTGGGTTTGGAAACCGTGTTGCTCCGGTATTTACACTACGAAGTCATTGATCGAGATGTTAAACTCCTCTGTTGATACACATGTCAAACCTACTATTAGAAACAATCTAATCCCACAAAAAGTGGGTATCCTCATGTGGCGTGCCTCCCAGAATAAATTACCTGTAAGATCCGAATTAGATCGTCGGGGAATTGATTTGGATTCCGTTAGATGCCCGGCTTGTGACGACGATATTGAATCCATAAATCACTCAGTCATCCTCTGCAAAACGGCTTTTGACATATGGGAAAGAATTTACAAATGGTGGAACCTTAACTTAACAATTTTCGCAGATATAAATGAACTCATAAAAGGCTCGAATTCACAATTTCATACGGCAACCGGAGCCTCCATATGGCAAGCTATAGTCTGGGTCACTAGCTACTACATTTGGAAAAATAGAAACGATCACGTGTTTAATAAGATGTGACGACCCGGAAATTTCTGACCAAATTTAAACTTTATCTTTAAATGATTTAATCTTTTCGACACGATAAGCAAAGTCTGTAATGTTGAGTCTCAAAGTTTTGGAACTATATTCATGTAATCAATTATTCTTTGACTGTTCTCGAAGATTCACGAACAATATATATAACTTAATGTGCATATATATATATATATATATATATATATATATATATATATATATATATATATATATATATATGATTTCAAGTTATTTTGTAAACGATAGTAACATTCGATTATTGATTCGATTAATATTTAGATAAGTTAACTAAAACGTTTAAGATGAACCAGTAAAACACTAATTTGCTACAGTATTTTCGAATTTTTACAGTACCCGAAAAGCTACAGTGTTTTCGAAACATAAAGACCAAAACACTCAAGTGTATAAGTTACAATTCTATTGATATAGTTTATGGATAATTTAAGTATATAATTTGACAAAGGTATGAGTCACGAAACATAAAGAGCGAGTTTTCTCAGCGTACGAAAGGACATTTGAAAAACCAGAAACGGGACATCAGTCGAGTAACGGCGTCAACTTATCAGAGCAAAAGTTACAAGTTAACTATGCACGTAAATATAATATAATATATAAATAATTATATAAATTAAATATATTATATATATTATATTTAAATATGTCGACAAGCGTTAGGACAAAATCAGATGTGAGCTGGAAATGGGAGCCATGCGATCGCATGGCATCCCCTCACACAAACCATGTGATCGCATGGCTGTGGTGGACATGCCAGGTCTATAAAGCTCGAACGTTTTTTTTTAGTTGGTGGATCACTCTATCTCTCGCACACATACACTTACATATTATTATTATTATTATTATTATTATTATTATTATTATTATTATTATTATTATTATTATTATTATTATTATTATTATTATTATTATTATTATTATTATTATTATTATTATTATTATTATTATATTATTATTATTATTATTATTATTGTTATTATTATTATTATTATTATTATTATCAAGATTAATATTATTATTAATCTTATAATTAGGAGCATTATTATTAGTATTATACATAAAATACTACGACGAGGTTATGAGCGTGTCACTTTCAAAAATGGGTTTTCGAGCGGGATAGAGCTAAGGAAACTATGGGTTATAACTATGGAGGTTATGGGTAATGTTCATGGGTATTATTGGCAAGTCAAACCTAGTGTTTGAAATGTCCCGTTCTTATTGATTAAAAACGTTCCATATTAATTGATTTCGTTGCGAGGTTTTGACCTCTATATGAGACGTTTTTCAAAGACTGCATTCATTTTTAAAACAAACCATAACCTTTATTTCATAAATAAAGGTTTAAAAAGCTTTACGTAGATTATCAAATAATGATAATCTAAAATATCCTGTTTACACACGACCATTACATAATGGTTTACAATACAAATATGTTACATCGAAATCAGTTTCTTGAATGCAGTTTTTACACAATATCATACAAACATGGACTCCAAATCTTGTCCTTATTTTAGTATGCAACAGCGGAAGCTCTTAATATTCACCTGAGAATAAACATGCTTTAAACGTCAACAAAAATGTTGGTGAGTTATAGGTTTAACCTATATATATCAAATCGTAACAATAGACCACAAGATTTCATATTTTAATACACATCCCATACATAGAGATAAAAATCATTCATATGGTGAACACCTGGTAACCGACATTAACAAATGCATATATAAGAATATCCCCATCATTCCGGGACACCCTTCGGATATGATATAAATTTCGAAGTACTAAAGCATCCGGTACTTTGGATGGGGTTTGTTAGGCCCAATAGATCTATCTTTAGGATTCGCGTCAATTAGGGTGTCTGTTCCCTAATTCTTAGATTACCAGACTTAATAAAAAGGGGCATATTTGATTTCGATAATTCAACCATAGAATGTAGTTTCACGTACTTGTGTCTATTTTGTAAATCATTTATAAAACCTGCATGTATTCTCATCCCAAAAATATTAGATTTTAAAAGTGGGACTATAACTCACTTTCACAGATTTTTACTTCGTCGGGAAGTAAGACTTGGCCACTGGTTGATTCACGAACCTATAACAATATATACATATATATCAAAGTATGTTCAAAATATATTTACAACACTTTTAATATATTTTGATGTTTTAAGTTTATTAAGTCAGCTGTCCTCGTTAGTAACCTACAACTAGTTGTCCACAGTTAGATGTACAGAAATAAATCGATAAATATTATCTTGAATCAATCCACGACCCAGTGTATACGTATCTCAGTATTGATCACAACTCAAACTATATATATTTTGGAATCAACCTCAACCCTGTATAGCTAACTCCAACATTCACATATAGAGTGTCTATGGTTGTTCCGAAATATATATAGATGTGTCGACATGATAGGTCGAAACATTGTATACGTGTCTATGGTATCTCAAGATTACATAATATATAATACAAGTTGATTAAGTTATGGTTGGAATAGATTTGTTACCAATTTTCACGTAGCTAAAATGAGAAAAATTATCCAATCTTGTTTTACCCATAACTTCTTCATTTTAAATCCGTTTTGAGTGAATCAAATTGCTATGGTTTCATATTGAACTCTATTTTATGAATCTAAACAAAAAAAAGTATAGGTTTCTAGTCGGAAAAATAAGTTACAAGTCGTTTTTGTAAAGGTAGTCATTTCAGTCGAAAGAACGACGTCTAGATGACCATTTTAGAAAACATACTTCCACTTTGAGTTTAACCATAATTTTTGGATATAGTTTCATGTTCATAATAAAAATCATTTTCTCAGAATAACAACTTTTAAATCAAAGTTTATCATAGTTTTTAATTAACTAACCCAAAACAGCCCGCGGTGTTACTACGACGGCGTAAATCTGGTTTTACGGTGTTTTTCGTGTTTCCAGGTTTTAAATCATTAAGTTAGCATATCATATAGATATAGAACATGTGTTTAGTTGATTTTAAAAGTCAAGTTAGAAGGATTAACTTTTGTTTGCGAACAAGTTTAGAATTAACTAAACTATGTTCTAGTGATTACAAGTTTAAACCTCCGAATAAGATAGCTTTATATGTATGAATCGAATGATGTTATGAACATCATTACTACCTTAAGTTCCTTGGATGAACCTACTGGAAAAGAGAAAAATGGATCTAGCTTCAATGGATCCTTGGATGGCTCAAAGTTCTTGAAGCAAAATCATGACACGAAAACAAGTTCAAGTAAGATCATCACTTGAAATAAGATTGTTATAGTTATAGAAATTGAACCAAAGTTTGAATATGATTATTACCTTGTATTAGAATGATAACCTACTGTAAGAAACAAAGATTTCTTGAGGTTGGATGATCACCTTACAAGATTGGAAGTGAGCTAGCAAACTTGAAAGTATTCTTGATTTTATGAAACTAGAACTTTTGGAATTTATGAAGAACACTTAGAACTTGAAGATAGAACTTGAGAGAGTTCAATTAGATGAAGAAAATTGAAGAATGAAAGTGTTTGTAGGTGTTTTTGGTCGTTGGTGTATGGATTAGATATAAAGGATATGTAATTTTGTTTTCATGTAAATAAGTCATGAATGATTACTCATATTTTTGTAATCTTATGAGATATTTCATGCTAGTTGCCAAATGATGGTTCCCACATGTGTTAGGTGACTCACATGGGCTGCTAAGAGCTGATCATTGGAGTGTATATACCAATAGTACATACATCTAAAAGCTGTGTATTGTACGAGTACGAATACGGGTGCATACGAGTAGAATTGTTGATGAAACTGAACGAGAATGTAATTGTAAGCATTTTTGTTAAGTAGAAGTATTTTGATAAGTGTATTGAAGTCTTTCAAAAGTGTATAAATACATATTAAAACACTACATGTATATACATTTTAACTGAGTCGTTAAGTCATCGTTAGTCGTTACATGTAAGTGTTGTTTTGAAACCTTTAGGTTAACGATCTTGTTAAATGTTGTTAACCCAATGTTTATAATATCAAAAGAGATTTTAAATTATTATATTATCATGATATTATGATGTACGAATATCTCTTAATATGATATATATACATTAAATGTCGTTACAACGATAAACGTTACATATATGTCTCGTTTCAAAATCATTAAGTTAGTAGTCTTGTTTTTACATATGTAGTTCATTGTTAATATAATTAATGATATGTTTACTTATCATAATATCATGTTAACTATATATATAACCATATATATGTCATCATATAGTTTTTTTACAAGTTTTAACGTTCGTGAATCACCGGTCAACTTGGGTGGTCAATTGTCTATATGAAACCTATTTCAATTAATCAAGTCTTAACAAGTTTGATTGCTTAACATGTTGGAAACATTTAATCATGTAAATATCAATCTCAATTAATATATATAAACATGGAAAAGTTCGGGTCACTACAGTACCTACCCGTTAAATAAATTTCGTCCCGAAATTTTAAGCTGTTGAAGGTGTTGACGAATCTTCTGGAAATAGATGCGGGTATTTCTTCTTCATCTGTTCTTCACGCTCCCAGGTGAACTCGGGTCCTCTACAAGCATTCCATCGAACCTTAACAATTGGTATCTTGTTTTGCTTAAGTCTTTTAACCTCACGATCCATTATTTCGACGGGTTCTTCGATGAATTGAAGTTTTTCGTTGATTTGGATTTCATCTAACGGAATAGTGAGATCTTCTTTAGCAAAACATTTCTTCAAATTCGAGACGTGGAAAGTGTTATGTACAGCTGCGAGTTGTTGAGGTAACTCTAGTCGGTAAGCTACTGGTCCGACACGATCAATAATCTTGAATGGTCCAATATACCTTGGATTTAATTTCCCTCGTTTACCAAATCGAACAACGCCTTTCCAAGGTGCAACTTTAAGCATGACCATCTCTCCAATTTCAAATTCTATATCTTTTCTTTTAATGTCAGCGTAGCTCTTTTGTCGACTTTGGGCAGTTTTCAACCGTTGTTGAATTTGGATGATCTTCTCGGTAGTTTCTTGTATAATCTCCGGACCCGTAATCTGTTGTTGTAGGAAAATTCTGCTAACGGTAAATGTCGATCCCAACTGTTTCCGAAATCAATAACACATGCTCGTAGCATGTCTTCAAGCGTTTGTATCGTCCTTTCGCTCTGCCCATCAGTTTGTGGATGATAGGCAGTACTCATGTCTAGACGAGTTCCTAATGCTTGCTGTAATGTCTGCCAGAATCTTGAAATAAATCTACCATCCCTATCAGAGATAATAGAGATTGGTATTCCATGTCTGGAGACGACTTCCTTCAAATACAGTCGTGCTAACTTCTCCATCTTGTCATCTTCTCTTATTGGCAGGAAGTGTGCTGATTTGGTGAGACGATCAACTATTACCCAAATAGTATCAAAACCACTTGCAGTCCTTGGCAATTTAGTGATGAAATCCATGGTAATGTTTTCCCATTTCCATTCCGGGATTTCGGGTTGTTGAAGTAGACCTGATGGTTTCTGATGCTCAGCTTTGACCTTAGAACACGTCAAACATTCTCCTACGTATTTAGCAACATCGGCTTTCATACCCGGCCACCAAAAATGTTTCTTGAGATCCTTGTACATCTTCCCCGTTCCAGGATGTATTGAGTATCTGGTTTTATGAGCTTCTCTAAGTACCATTTCTCTCATATCTCCAAATTTTGGTACCCAAATCCTTTCAGCCCTATACCGGGTTCCGTCTTCCCGAATATTAAGATGCTTCTCCGATCCTTTGGGTATTTCATCCTTTAAATTTCCCTCTTTTAAAACTCCTTGTTGCGCCTCCTTTATTTGAGTAGTAATGTTATTATGAATCATTATATTCATAGATTTTACTCGAATGGGTTCTCTATCCTTCCTGCTCAAGGCATCGGCTACCACATTTGCCTTCCCCGGGTGGTAACGAATCTCAAAATCGTAATCATTCAATAATTCAATCCACCTACGCTGCCTCATATTCAGTTGTTTCTGATTAAATATGTGTTGAAAACTTTTGTGGTCGGTATATATAATACTTTTGACCCCATATAAGTAGTGCCTCCAAGTCTTTAATGCAAAAACAACCGCGCCTAATTCCAAATCATGCGTCGTATAATTTTGTTCGTGAATCTTCAATTGTCTAGACGCATAAGCAATCACCTTCGTTCATTGCATTAATACACAACCGAGACCTTGCTTTGATGCGTCACAATAAATCACAAAATCATCATTCCCTTCAGGCAATGACAATATAGGTGCCGTAGTTAGCTTTTTCTTCAATAACTGAAACGCTTTCTCTTGTTCATCATTCCATTCAAATTTCTTCCCTTTATGCGTTAATGCAGTCAAGGGTTTTGCTATTCTGGAAAAGTCTTGGATGAACCTTCTGTAGTAACCAGCTAGTCCTAAAAACTGGCGTATGTGTTTCGGAGTTTTCGGGGTTTCCCACTTTTCAACAGTTTCTATCTTTGCCGGATCCACCTTAATACCTTCTTTGTTCACTATGTGACCGAGGAATTGAACTTCTTCCAACCAAAATGCACACTTTGAAAACTTAGCGTACAATTCTTCCTTCCTCAATACTTCTAACACCTTTCTCAAATGTTCACCGTGTTCTTGGTCATTCTTTGAGTAAATAAGTATGTCATCAATGAAAACAATGACAAACTTGTCAAGGTATGGTCCACACACTCGGTTCATAAGGTCCATGAACACAGCTGGTGCATTAGTTAAACCAAACGGCATGACCATAAACTCGTAATGACCGTAACGTGTTCTAAAAGCAGTCTTTGGAATATCATCTTCTTTCACTCGCATTTGATGATACCCGGAACGTAAGTCAATCTTTGAATAAACAGACGAGCCTTGTAGTTGATCAAATAAGTCGTCGATTCTCGGTAGTGGGTAGCGGTTCTTGATGGTAAGTTTGTTCAACTCTCGGTAGTTGATACACAACCTGAATGTACCATCTTTCTTCTTGACAAACAAAACAGGAGCTCCCCACGGTGATGTGCTTGGTCGAATGAAACCACGCTCTAAAAGTTCTTGTAATTGGCTTTGCAGTTCTTTCATCTCGCTGGGTGCGAGTCTGTAAGGAGCACGAGCTATTGGTGCAGCTCCTGGTACAAGATCTATTTGAAATTCAACGGATCGATGTGGGGGTAATCCCGGTAATTCTTTCGGAAATACATCGGGAAATTCTTTTGCAATGGGAACATCATTGATGCTCTTTTCTTCAGTTTGTACTTTCTCGACGTGTGCTAGAACAGCATAGCAACCTTTTCTTATTAGTTTTTGTGCCTTCAAATTACTAATAAGATGTAGCTTCGTGTTGCCCTTTTCTCCGTACACCATTAAGGGTTTTCCTTTTTCTCGTATAATGCGAATTGCATTTTTGTAACAAACGATCTCCGCTTTCACTTCTTTCAACCAGTCCATACCGATTATCACATCAAAACTCCCTAACTCTACTGGTATCAAATCAATCTTAAATGTTTCGCTAACCAGTTTAATTTCTCGATTCCGACATATATTATCTGCTGAAATTAATTTACCATTTGCTAATTCGAGTAAAAATTTACTATCCAAAGGCGTCAATGGACAACTTAATTTAGCACAAAAATCTCTACTCATATAGCTTCTATCCGCACCCGAATCAAATAAAACGTAAGCAGATTTATTGTCAATAAGAAACGTACCCGTAACAAGCTCTGGGTCTTCCTGTGCCTCTACCGCATTAATATTGAAAACTCTTCCACGGCCTTGTCCATTCGTGTTCTCCTGGTTCGGGCAATTTCTAATAATGTGGCCTGGTTTTCCACATTTATAACAAACTACATTGGCATAACTTGCTCCGACACTACTTGCTCCGCTATTACTCGTTCCGACATCATTTGTTCCTTTCGTTCTATTAACCCCTGGTCCGTAGACCTCACACTTCGTCGCGCTATGACCATTTCTTTTACACTTGTTGCAAAATTTGGTGCAGAACCCCGAGTGATTCTTTTCACACCTTTGGCATAGCTGCTTCTGATTGTTGTTGTTGTTGCGGTTATTATTGTTGTTGGGATGATTGTTGTAGTTGCTGTTGTTATTATTGTTGTTGTTGTTGGGCCGTTTGTTGTAGTTGCGATTGATGTTGCGATTGTTGGGATAATTGTTGCGATTATTGTTGTAATTGCTGTTGTTGTTGTATTGGTGATTCTTATCACCGTTTTCCTCCCACTTTCTTTTGACTTGCTTCACATTGGCCTCTTCAGCAGTCTGTTCTTTAATTCTTTCTTCAATCTGGTTCACGAGTTTGTGAGCCATTCTACATGCCTGTTGTATGGAGGCGGGCTCGTGTGAACTTATATCTTCTTGGATTCTTTCCGGTAATCCTTTCACAAATGCGTCGATCTTCTCTTCCTCATCTTCGAATGCTCCCGGACACAATAGGCACAATTCTGTGAATCGTCTTTCGTACGTGGTAATATCAAATCCTTGGGTTCGTAACCCTCTAAGTTCTGTCTTGAGCTTATTGACCTCGGTTCTCGGACGGTACTTCTCGTTCATCAAGTGCTTGAATGCTGACCACGGTAGTGCGTACGCATCGTCTTGTCCCACTTGCTCTAGATAGGTATTCCACCATGTTAACGCAGAACCTGTGAAGGTATGCGTAGCGTACTTCACTTTGTCCTCTTCAGTACACTTACTTATGGCAAACACCGATTCGACCTTCTCGGTCCACCGTTTCAATCCGATCGGTCCTTCGGTTCCATCAAATTCCAAAGGTTTACAGGCAGTGAATTCTTTGTAGGTGCATCCTACACGATTTCCTGTACTGCTAGATCCAAGGTTATTGTTGGTATGTAGCGCAGCCTGTACTGCGGCTATGTTTGAAGCTAGAAAAGTACGGAATTCCTCTTCATTCATATTCACGGTATGTCGAGTAGTCGGTGCCATTTCCTTCAAAATAGTCAAATGGAACAAGTTAATCATACAGAATATTAAGAGTAGTTAATAGTATTTCGTAGCATAATATGAACTCATTTATAAAAGCTTTTTCTTCATATTAGCATTTTATAAGTTTAAATTCGGGTAGTACTTACCCGTTAAGTTCATACTTAGTAGCTAATATACAATTCAACTACTTCAATTCTATATGAAAAACTGATTATAATAATATTTCGCGTTCAAACTTTTACACAATATTTTACAAACTTACAATACCGCTTATTTTACATAAAGCATGAAATATAGCACACAATAACTTTGATACAAGATAGTTGTGAAGATAATTCTAGCTAGTACACAAGTCGTTCAGCAAAGGCAATAAAGACACGTAATTCATACGTCCAGAAACAAGTCATGCATTCTGGTTTTACTAGGACCACTTCCCATCCTTGGTCTTGTGCAACATAACCGTTATGGCCGTTGATAAGACAGCGTGTTGTAACGTCGTCAAAGGGACGAGGGTTACGTAATGTCCAACAGTCCCGTAATAATCTAAAAACCTCATTTCTTACCCCAATTACCGACTCCGTCACTTGTGGAAACGTTTTGTTTAATAGTTGTAGCCCGATGTTCTTGTTCTCACTTTGGTGAGAAGCGAACATTACTAATCCGTAAGCATAACATGCTTCTTTATGTTGCATGTTAGCCGCTTTTTCTAAATCACGAAGTCCAATATTCGGATATATTGAGTCAAAATAATTTCTTAACCCGTTGCGTAAAATAGCATTTGGGTTCCCCGCAATATATGCGTCAAAGTAAACACATCGTAACTTATGGGTTTCCCAATGTGATATCCCCCATCTTTCAAACGAAAGTCTCTTATAAACCAAGACATTCTTGGAACGTTCTTCGAATATCTTACAAACTGATCTCGCCTTAAATAGTTGTGCCGAAGAATTCTGGCCGACTCTAGACAAGATTTCATCAATCATGTCTCCGGGTAGGTCTCTTAAAATATTGGGTTGTCTATCCATTTTGTGTTTTTAAACTGTAAAATAGACAAGAGTTAGATTCATAAAAAAAATACTTATTAATACAAGCAATTTTTACATATATCATAAAGCATAAGAACACTATATTCCATATATTACACCACACGAATACAACTATCTTATTCCGACTCGCTCGTTTCTCCTTCTTCGGTTTTGGTTCGTTTTGCCAAGTTTCTAGGGATATATGATGTTCCCCTAATACGAGCCGTCGTTGTCCACATTGGTTTAGAAAAACCTGGTGGTTTAGAGGTTCCCGGGTCATTGTTACAACTTAAGGACTTCGGGGGTTGACGATACATATAAAGTTCATCGGGGTTGGAATTAGATTTCTCTATTTTTATGCCCTTTCCCTTATTATTTTCTTTTGCCTTTTTAAATTCAGTTGGGGTAATTTCTATAACATCATCGGAATTCTCGTCGGAATCCGATTCATCGGAGAATTGGTAATCCTCCCAATATTTTGCTTCCTTGGCGGAAACACCATTGACCATAATTAACTTTGGTCGGTTGGTTGAGGATTTTATTTTACTTAACCGTTTTATTATTTCCCCCACCGGTTCTATTTCTTCATCCGGTTCCGATTCTTCTTCCGGTTCCGATTCTTCTTCCGGTTCCGACTCTTCTTCCGGTTCCTCTTCGGGAACTTGTGAATCAGTCCACAAATCATTCCAATTTACATTTGACTCTTCATTATTATTAGGTGAGTCAATGGGACTTGTTCTAGAGGTAGACATCTATCACATAATATCAAACACGTTAAGAGATTAATATATCACATAATATTCATATGTTAAAAATATATAGTTTCCAACAAAAATGTTAAGCAATCATTTTTAAAGAAAACACGGTCGAAGTCCAGACTCACTAATGCATCCTAACAAACTCGATAAGACACACTAATGCAAATTTTCTGGTTCTCTAAGACCAACGCTCGGATACCAACTGAAATGTCCCGTTCTTATTGATTAAAAACGTTCCATATTAATTGATTTCGTTGCGAGGTTTTGACCTCTATATGAGACGTTTTTCAAAGACTGCATTCATTTTTAAAACAAACCATAACCTTTATTTCATAAATAAAGGTTTAAAAAGCTTTACGTAGATTATCAAATAATGATAATCTAAAATATCCTGTTTACACACGACCATTACATAATGGTTTACAATACAAATATGTTACATCGAAATCAGTTTCTTGAATGCAGTTTTTACACAATATCATACAAACATGGACTCCAAATCTTGTCCTTATTTTAGTATGCAACAGCGGAAGCTCTTAATATTCACCTGAGAATAAACATGCTTTAAACGTCAACAAAAATGTTGGTGAGTTATAGGTTTAACCTATATATATCAAATCGTAACAATAGACCACAAGATTTCATATTTTAATACACATCCCATACATAGAGATAAAAATCATTCATATGGTGAACACCTGGTAACCGACATTAACAAATGCATATATAAGAATATCCCCATCATTCCGGGACACCCTTCGGATATGATATAAATTTCGAAGTACTAAAGCATCCGGTACTTTGGATGGGGTTTGTTAGGCCCAATAGATCTATCTTTAGGATTCGCGTCAATTAGGGTGTCTGTTCCCTAATTCTTAGATTACCAGACTTAATAAAAAGGGGCATATTTGATTTCGATAATTCAACCATAGAATGTAGTTTCACGTACTTGTGTCTATTTTGTAAATCATTTATAAAACCTGCATGTATTCTCATCCCAAAAATATTAGATTTTAAAAGTGGGACTATAACTCACTTTCACAGATTTTTACTTCGTCGGGAAGTAAGACTTGGCCACTGGTTGATTCACGAACCTATAACAATATATACATATATATCAAAGTATGTTCAAAATATATTTACAACACTTTTAATATATTTTGATGTTTTAAGTTTATTAAGTCAGCTGTCCTCGTTAGTAACCTACAACTAGTTGTCCACAGTTAGATGTACAGAAATAAATCGATAAATATTATCTTGAATCAATCCACGACCCAGTGTATACGTATCTCAGTATTGATCACAACTCAAACTATATATATTTTGGAATCAACCTCAACCCTGTATAGCTAACTCCAACATTCACATATAGAGTGTCTATGGTTGTTCCGAAATATATATAGATGTGTCGACATGATAGGTCGAAACATTGTATACGTGTCTATGGTATCTCAAGATTACATAATATATAATACAAGTTGATTAAGTTATGGTTGGAATAGATTTGTTACCAATTTTCACGTAGCTAAAATGAGAAAAATTATCCAATCTTGTTTTACCCATAACTTCTTCATTTTAAATCCGTTTTGAGTGAATCAAATTGCTATGGTTTCATATTGAACTCTATTTTATGAATCTAAACAAAAAAAAGTATAGGTTTCTAGTCGGAAAAATAAGTTACAAGTCGTTTTTGTAAAGGTAGTCATTTCAGTCGAAAGAACGACGTCTAGATGACCATTTTAGAAAACATACTTCCACTTTGAGTTTAACCATAATTTTTGGATATAGTTTCATGTTCATAATAAAAATCATTTTCTCAGAATAACAACTTTTAAATCAAAGTTTATCATAGTTTTTAATTAACTAACCCAAAACAGCCCGCGGTGTTACTACGACGGCGTAAATCTGGTTTTACGGTGTTTTTCGTGTTTCCAGGTTTTAAATCATTAAGTTAGCATATCATATAGATATAGAACATGTGTTTAGTTGATTTTAAAAGTCAAGTTAGAAGGATTAACTTTTGTTTGCGAACAAGTTTAGAATTAACTAAACTATGTTCTAGTGATTACAAGTTTAAACCTCCGAATAAGATAGCTTTATATGTATGAATCGAATGATGTTATGAACATCATTACTACCTTAAGTTCCTTGGATGAACCTACTGGAAAAGAGAAAAATGGATCTAGCTTCAATGGATCCTTGGATGGCTCAAAGTTCTTGAAGCAAAATCATGACACGAAAACAAGTTCAAGTAAGATCATCACTTGAAATAAGATTGTTATAGTTATAGAAATTGAACCAAAGTTTGAATATGATTATTACCTTGTATTAGAATGATAACCTACTGTAAGAAACAAAGATTTCTTGAGGTTGGATGATCACCTTACAAGATTGGAAGTGAGCTAGCAAACTTGAAAGTATTCTTGATTTTATGAAACTAGAACTTTTGGAATTTATGAAGAACACTTAGAACTTGAAGATAGAACTTGAGAGAGTTCAATTAGATGAAGAAAATTGAAGAATGAAAGTGTTTGTAGGTGTTTTTGGTCGTTGGTGTATGGATTAGATATAAAGGATATGTAATTTTGTTTTCATGTAAATAAGTCATGAATGATTACTCATATTTTTGTAATCTTATGAGATATTTCATGCTAGTTGCCAAATGATGGTTCCCACATGTGTTAGGTGACTCACATGGGCTGCTAAGAGCTGATCATTGGAGTGTATATACCAATAGTACATACATCTAAAAGCTGTGTATTGTACGAGTACGAATACGGGTGCATACGAGTAGAATTGTTGATGAAACTGAACGAGAATGTAATTGTAAGCATTTTTGTTAAGTAGAAGTATTTTGATAAGTGTATTGAAGTCTTTCAAAAGTGTATAAATACATATTAAAACACTACATGTATATACATTTTAACTGAGTCGTTAAGTCATCGTTAGTCGTTACATGTAAGTGTTGTTTTGAAACCTTTAGGTTAACGATCTTGTTAAATGTTGTTAACCCAATGTTTATAATATCAAAAGAGATTTTAAATTATTATATTATCATGATATTATGATCTACGAATATCTCTTAATATGATATATATACATTAAATGTCGTTACAACGATAAACGTTACATATATGTCTCGTTTCAAAATCATTAAGTTAGTAGTCTTGTTTTTACATATGTAGTTCATTGTTAATATAATTAATGATATGTTTACTTATCATAATATCATGTTAACTATATATATAACCATATATATGTCATCATATAGTTTTTTTACAAGTTTTAACGTTCGTGAATCACCGGTCAACTTGGGTGGTCAATTGTCTATATGAAACCTATTTCAATTAATCAAGTCTTAACAAGTTTGATTGCTTAACATGTTGGAAACATTTAATCATGTAAATATCAATCTCAATTAATATATATAAACATGGAAAAGTTCGGGTCACTACAGTGTTTATCATCTCCGTTGTGTCTATGTACTTTCCTACAATATTGAATCACAATATTGATACGTGAGCATTCATATCTTATCTTTTATATATTAATTGTGTATCCATGTCTAGTGCTCGAGTATATATATTTATGCATGCTTGCATGCAAAATTTTGTCGTTAAACAGTTTATGATGAATCACGAATTAAATACATATATTACTAATAAAGGTATATGATATGCATGTTTTTGAAAAGCTGACGAAAAATCAATAACTTTTCATTTAGAAATCGCGTAATTTCGGAGAACGAATTAAAAGATATGATCAACTGAATTATGATTGACATTAATTAAAATTGCTTTTGAATCTGCAATGGATATTTAAACAACTTGTTTGTAAGATTGATAAATTGGATTTTTGAATATTACCAGCCAAGTAAATGAATCCTTATATAAGGCACGTCTTGTTTTGTTAAACAATTGTCAAAATTGATTATTTTATCATATTTTAAAGCCTTATAAAAACTATAGTCTAATTTTACAAGAATTGGAAAACTATGTGAAATGTTAAAATGTTTCGATTATCATAATCATTCAACTATAGTATTGAATCAGATTGACTTTTTGAAATAACTTTTGATAACTTTTGTATGTCAATCTCGAGCATTAGGATTGAGATACACTATGACCTGACCTAGCTTGATAGACATTTATTGACCAACATATGTTCTCTAGGTTGAGATCTACAATTATTTGATATTCCGAGTTTCGGTCACATTACGATGAACAACTTTATGTGCTGCTAAGGTGAGTTTCATTTGCTCCCTTTTTAAATGCTTTTGAAATCTATATTTTTGGGCTGAGAATACATGCACTTTATTTTGAACGTAATGGATACAAGTACATACTAAATTCTACACCGAGTTTGAACCGAAAATCCCTTAGCTTTGGTAACTAGTAACTGCCGGTTATAAGAACTGGTGGGCGCGAGTAGTTATATATGGATCCATAGGGTTTGATATCCCCGTCCGAGCTAGAGCACTAGCCTTTTAACGGAGTATGCTATTTGAGAAGCGTACACGTTGGTTTGCGTGTATTATTAAGATGATTATACAAAGGGTACAAATTATATATACGTTAAGTTTAGTTACCAGGGTGCTCAATCTTGTAGATTACTTTGATAAACGTTTCTGGATGAAACAACTGAAATCTTGTGATCCACCTTTATGTACAGATTATGCAAAACATTAAAACTATGAACTCACCAACCTTTGTGTTGACACTTGTTAGCATGTTTATTCTCAGGTTCCCTAGAAGTCTTCCGCTGTTTACTTATATGTTAGACAAGCTATGTGCATGGAGTCTTACATGGCATATTTTTCAAGGAAACGTTGCATTCACCAAATCATCACCGTGTATCTTATTTTGACTGCATTGTCAACGGAAGTACTATTGTAAACTATTATTTACGGTGATTGTCTATATGTAGAAATCATCAGATGTCGAAAACCCTTGATTTAAATATTCATTTATGGTGTGCCTTTTCAAAAGAATGTAATGTTTACAAAACGTATCATATAGAGGTCAAATACCTCGCAATGAAATCGATGAATGACGTGTTCGTCCATATGGATTTGGAGCGATCGTTACAGTTGGTATCAGAGCGTTGGTCCTAGCAAACCAGGTCTTGCATGAGTGTGTCTAACTGATAGTTGTTAAGATGCATTAGTAAGTCTGGACTTCGACCGTGTCTGCATGTTAAAAGTTTTGCTTATCATTTCTTGTCGGAAATTACATGCTTATCATTCTTAAGTCTAGACACATTTTCCTGCATTTATTGTATAAATAGTGTATAGATAAAAATTAATATCTTAGCGTATCTGTTACTGTAAACTTTTCCTGACATCTTTCAAAAATTTCTCCGTGATTTATGGAATTTGGTATTATATATACATATGTAAATTATGTATTGAAGAATACCAAACTAAATTCTATAATCTAATTCATATCAAAAATCATCTCCCTAATTATACAAGATGGATCCCGTATCTAGTTCAAATTCCTTAAACTCCGACAGCTATTCCGATATGGATATTCACCTGAATTCCGAAGATAGTGTAACCGGAATGGATCAACTAATCAGCCATCACCTATTCTGGATGAATTGGGGATGAGTTCGTAGCTTACTTAATCATTGGAGACAAGAAGAAGGTGATCCCTTCCATCCACCACATTGCCCTCTTGGCGAAGAACCTGAAGCACTTACCGGCGAACCTATTCGTAATACCATTTTCTCTCTCATCTCTAGAATATCTCGTCATGATCATATACTCTCTCAAATTCTGGATCTTATTCATCCGCTCGTCCGAACCGCCAATCATCCCGGTGTAGTAGAAGAAGTCAACGAGCTTCGCGCTCGGGTAGTGGCTTTGGAGATTATGGTGCAAAGGTTACAAGCACCAGCAGAATCACCGGCATCAACAGTACCACTGACAACAACACCAACAGTACCATTACCACCACCAACAATATCCGCACCGCAAGCCTCAACATCACAATATGAACCTTGAACATCAACGTTATACGCACCATAGATACCAAGGAGTACCAACAACAATAACCGATGAAGTATTGATTCATAACTTCATTGGAGAAATATTCTACGGCGAATATGTAATCTCTAAAGTCTTAGAGATAACCTATTCCAGCCGTAACCGTAAATCAGATGAGTGGACCGAAATGATAGAAGGAAGAGTAGAAACCCTGACCGGAATGATGCACGATTTACAAGCTAGACTTGTTTTACCAGCAGCATCAACAGTATCGTCAGTATCACCAACACCGGCAAAACCTGTAGCACTACAAGTTCCGCTAATTTCATAATCACCAACATCATCACAAATCAACAACGCGTATATTGTATCAACGAGTTATGAAGTATTAACTCATTTTTCCTGAAGAAATTATATGTATATTTTATATATATATATGTGAAATTTGAAAACAAAATAAATCTTTTCGTACTAAGCTATTACATGTGAATCATAACTGGTAGGTACTACTCAGTTAGTTCATGTTACTAATATGCTATACATCCTTCGTTAATGAATTAACAATCGTTAACTATAATCTTTGCTTCGACTTAATAGATTCCATTTCATAATAAATCAAGTGTATTATTCAAATACATGATTGATTTTAACACTTTCATTTTCGATGTACTTGAAACTTTCCAGAAAACATCATTCGTACCTTGCGAAGTTAGCAAGAGTTCCATAAGTACCAACATGATTCACTGAGGAAATATCAATAAAACTGAATAACGAAGTATTGATTACATTAGTAAAATACTCCACGAAGATTATGAAATCTTTAATGTTTTAGAGATTATTCATTTCTAATCCAGCCGAAAATTAAATGAGCTTAATATGACATTAACTCATTAAATCTGTATTACATCTGAAGAAAATATTCATACATATATTTTCATAAAGACTGTAGTAAAATTCTTCTGTACAAAATATTACTTGTGAAATTTTTAACGGGTAGGTAATACCCGAAAAATATATAAGTTCACAATTAATATGTTACACTGTACATTCTTCAATTTTGATTCAAAAAATTATTGACTATACCCACTACTTTCACAAAGCTATATATTCGTTCATAGAAATCTGAACAACCATTCTTATTCAAATTCAATTACAGAACAGAATCCAAGTCAAGATTTAACAAGTGACATCATTCTTAGATCTCTACATTTTTTAAAGCTATACTTTGATTTCAAAATTGTGAAAGATCCTTTAGCATTGTTATTACCGAAAATAACCTTGCAATCCCTGTTCAAAGTATCCAGTTTTACCACACTTCCAACCAGTCAATTTCGACTTTTCAGATTAGCCTTATTATAACCTTGACATATACGTTCTTGTTACTGGGGAACCTTTCATGTTCCACCACATTAGCAGTAAATTTACCAACAACTTCATTAATCCCTGACCTTCCGAAAAATCATTATACTCATTGAAACCATATCATGTACTCATCCACATCTTGTAACGGTAATTGCCATACCAACTACCAGAAATTAGCAATCAGTATTTCGAATTCACAGCAATTGTAAGCCAACAGATATATATATACATATAATTTCTATCTCCTAGACTTACTTACTTCGAATGTGAAGTTTCTGAAAAACACCCCAAACTGTGAAACTAGTCCTCTGAATTTTGGAAAAATGCTGATGAAGCAGCAAAAACTATAAACGACCTTAACAATTTAAAGTTGGATGATAAAGAGTAGTGTGTTGAAAAAGCACAGAAAAAGAGAAGGTTTGAAACTGGAAAACGGATTGAGCAAACTATGAAGAAGGCTGTGGAAAAATCACAAAGATTAAACTTGCCTTCAAAGAATCCAAATGATTCAGTGTCTGCTGAAGTCATTAACGAATACCTTGCTCTTGACTCTAAACCTTTATGAACAAATCTTCTTCATCATCCTTCAATATTAGAAATTCTAAGATATCATCGTATCTTTCATTATAAATATCTTCGATATTCCTGAAGATATTTTCACAACTATTCTTATCTGAAATCATTTATCTCTTTGCGCTATCTGTATTACATCATAAAAGAAACTATTTTAGTTTCTAAATCCTGAAAATTTCAAAAAATGGATGTTTTTGAAGTAGTGTTGGGAATTGAAGCATGAGTTAGTATAATATAATGACACTTGATCAATGTGATTATATTACAGTAAGTCATGCTGAGTTTCTAATGGAACGTGATAAAGGTTCACAGATCATACCCTCATCATGAACCATGTTACATAACTCTTTCATTCTATTTAACCTCTAAATATATCAAGAAAATATTTTTCTTGATGATTCGGTCTTTTTCGGATATTCTAGTAATTTGACAAATCAAGATCGTGTTATTACAATTTCTTTCTTAGAACATTGACTATGTTCATTCCGAAATGCATAACTACGAATTCTAGACCATTATCCGCTTGACTTAAGGTCGGGAAGAGAAAACAAAAGCATGAAGCTCCGAAATATAATGGAGAATAAAAAGTCCGATAAAAACCCCGAAATTACAAACCGTGTATATCAATGCATATAGCAATATAAAGACACGGGAGAATGAAAAACACTATAACCCCAAGGTAATATTAGAAGAAAATAACCTCCTCTGGTGGCAGATGAAAAAGAAGAATGAAGGATAAGATAGCCAAGAAAATATCAAGAATCAGAACTGGATTAAGCATTTTCACAATCTATTAGGAAGTATGAAATAAGAAAGAAGCTTATAGGAGTGGTGAAAATAAATGAAACGGAAAAGGTCAATTTATAGTGAAATATCAGACATAGCAATCGAGGCAGATTACGAATTTAATCAAAGGAAATCATAATTTCCTTAAATCCCGAAGAATCAAATCTTATTTAGATTATGAAGATTCTCTATTCCTTAAATTCCGGAAATCAATCGTTACTACGTCAAGAGTTAAAACGAATCTCTATTCCCTCATTTCACTCTTTTACGATAACTTCTCTCATACGCTTCGAGTAATTGGATTATTTTATCCATATTATTCAACGGTGATAAAACTCTAATTATCAACTCATATTCGTCATGAAAACATTTTTATTGTTAGCCATGACGACCTCACTCAAATTTCGGGACGAAATTTCTTTAACGGGTAGGTACTGTGACGACCCGGAAATTTCTGACCAAATTTAAACTTTATCTTTAAATGATTTAATATTTTCGACACGATAAGCAAAGTCTGTAATGTTGAGTCTCAAAGTTTTGGAACTATATTCATGTAATCAATTATTCTTTGACTGTTCTCGAAGATTCACGAACAATATATATATATAACTTAATGTGCATATATATATATATATATATATATATACATATACATATATATATATATATATATATATATATATATATATATATATATATATATATATATATATATATATATATATATATATATATGATTTCAACTTATTTTGTAAACGATAGTAACATTCGATTGATATTTAGATAAGTTAACTAAAACGTTTAAGATGAACCAGTAAAACACTAATTTGCTACAGTATTTTCGAATTTTTACAGTACTCGAAAAGCTACAGTGTTTTCGAAACATAAAGACCAAAACACTCAAGTGTATAAGTTACAATTCTATTGATATAGTTTATGGATAATTTAAGTATATAATTTGGCAAAGGTATGAGTCACGAAACATAAAGAGCGAGTTTTCTCAGCGTACGAAAGGACATTTGAAAAACCAGAAATGGGACATCATTCGAGTAACGACGTACAACTTATCGGAGAAAAAGTTACAAGTTAACTATGCACGTAAATATAATATAATATATAAATAATTATATAAATTAAATATATTATATATATTATATTTAAATATGTCGACAAGCGTTAGGACAAAATCAGATGTGAGCTGGAAATGGGAGCCATCCGATTGCATGGCATCCCCTCACACAAACCATGTAATCGCAAGGCTGTGGTGGACAGGCCAGGTCTATAAAGCTCGAACATTTTTTTTAGTTGGTGGATCACTCTATCTCTCGCACACATACACTTACATATTATTATTATTATTATTATTATTATTATTATTATTATTATTATTATTATTATTATTATTATTATTATTATTATTATTATTATCAAGATTAATATTATTATTAATCTTATAATTAGGAGTATTATTATTAGTATTATACATAAAATACTACGACGAGGTTATGAGCGTGTCACTTTCAAAAATGGGTTTTCGAGCGGGATAGAGCTAAGGAAACTATGAGTTATAACTATGGAGGTTATAGGTAATGTTCATGGGTATTATTGGCAAGTCAAACCTAGTGTTTATCATCTCCGTTGTGTCTATGTACTTTCCTACAATATTGAATCACAATATTGATACGTGAGCATTCATATCTTAACTTTTATATATTAATTGTGTATCCATGTCTAGTGCTCGAGTATATATATTTATGCATGCTTGTATGCTAAATTTCGTCGTTAAACAGTTTATGATGAATCACGAATTAAATACATATATTACTAATAAAGGTATATGATATGCATGTTTTGGAAAGCTGACGAAAAATAAATAACTTTCCATTTAGAAATCGCGTAATTTCGGTGAGCGAATTAAAAGATATGATCAACTAAATTATGATTGACATTAATTAAAATTGCTTTTGAATCTGCAATCGATATTTAAACAACTTGTTTGTAAGATTGATAAATTGGATTTTTGAATATTACCAGCCAAGTAAATGAATCCTTATATAAGGCACATCTTGTTTTGTTAAACAATTGTCAAAATTGATTATTTTATCATATTTTAAAGCCTTATAAAAACTATAGTCTAATTTTACAAGAATTGGGAAACTATGTGAAATGTTAAAATGTTTCGATTATCATAATCATTCAACTATAGTATTGAATCAGATTGACTTTTTGAAATAACTTTTGATAACTTTTGTATGTCAATCTCGAGCATTAGGATTGAGATACACTATGACCTGACCTAGCTTGATAGACATTTATTGACCAACATATGTTCTCTAGGTTGAGATCTACAATTATTTGATATTTCGAGTTTCGGTCGCATTACGATGAACAACTTTATGTGCTGCTAAGGTGAGTTTCATTTGCTCCCTTTTTAAATGCTTTTGAAATCTATATTTTTGGGCTGAGAATACATGCACTTTATTTTGAACGCAATGGATAAAAGTACATACTAAATTCTACACCGAGTTTGAACCAAAAATCCCTTAGCTTTGGTAACTAGTAACTGCCGGTTATAAGAACTGGTGGACGCGAGTAGTTATATATGGATCCATAGGGCTTGATATCCCCGTCCGAGCTAGAGCACTAGCCTTTTAATGGACGTATGCTATTTGAGAAGCGTACAAGTTGGTTTGCGTGTATTATTAAGATGATTATACAAAGGGTACAAATTATATATACATTAAGTTTAGTTACCAGGGTGCTCAATCTTGTAGAATATTTTGATAAACGTTTCTGGATGAAACAACTGAAATCTTGTGATCCACCTTTATGTACAGATTATGCAAAACATTAAAACTATAAACTCACCAACCTTTGTGTTGACACTTGTTAGCATGTTTATTCTCAGGTTCCCTAGAAGTCTTCCGCTGTTTGCTTATATGTTAGACAAGCTATGTGCATGGAGTCTTACATGGCATATTTTTCAAGGAAACGTTGTATTCACCAAATCATCACCGTGTATCTTATTTTGACTGCATTGTCAACGGAAGTACTATTGTAAACTATTATTTACGGTGATTGTCTATATGTAGAAATCATCAGATGTCGAAAACCCTTGATTTAAATATTCATTTATGGTGTGCCTTTTCAAAAGAATGCAATGTTTACAAAACGTATCATATAGAGGTCAAATACCTCGCAATGAAACCGATGAATGACGTGTTCGTCCATATGGATTTGGAGCGATCGTCACATAAGACCAGATTTTGCAACGCTAAAATAGTCTCCGAATTCAAATGAAATCCTTTGAATGGATTTCATCGAGGCTAAAAAACGGGTTTATAGATTGGCATAATTGGCTAGCAAACCCGAAAAAATTTGATGTCAACCCGCCAAATAAAGAAGGTATCGGTTAATATTTCAGGGTTTTTTCATGCTCTCTCGCAGGTGATCTCTTAGTTAGTACCTAAATGGTGCCGTTTATTAATTGCTTTGTCGCTAAGATAGTTTAGTACTGTAATTATAATCGGCCCAGCTTATCTAAAGTGAGGAAAAGCTGAGAGTTAGCCTGTGAGTTGAGGGTTTTTCCCTGTGTCAACGTTCGAGTATACCTTTTAGATCGGTAGGGTTTAGCTATACATGTAAATGCTCCCTTGTATATGTTTCGTGTTTATGGCCTATGGCCCTCTTTGTACTTCTTATTCTTTAATAAAATTGTCGATCTTTCAAACAAACAAAAAATTATTATTATTATTATTATTATTATTATTATTATTATTATTATTATTATTATTATTATTATTATTATTATTATTATTATTATTATTATTATTATTATTATTATTATTATTATTATTTCATTCGGATATAAAAAATTGGTCTTTTTTTAAAAGTTAATCAAAAAGAGATGTGTCGTTAACTTTTGTTAACTTTCTCAGTTAGTGTCAACTTCGCATAACATGTCAAGTCCTTTATCGACCAACATTTTCAACTCGCGATTTCGACCTAGGTTTTCAATGCGTGATTTCGACATGCGTTTTCGAAAACGCGCCTAGAAAAACGCTTCGCCAAAAAACACACCTTGTAAACGCGCCACGAAATCGCGAGTTGAAAACGCTCCTCTAGAATGCTGGTTGAAAACTCTGCCTCAAAAATGCGCCTAAAAAACGCAGATCGAAAACGCATGTCGAAACTGTGCGTCGAAATTGCGAGTTGAAAATGTTGGTCGATAATGAACTTGACATGTTATGCGAAGTACACTTAACTTAGAAAGTTAATAAATGTTAACGGTAGACCTCTTTTTGATTAACTTTTGAAAAAAAAATCTCTTTTTTTTATATCCGAAATGAAATAGATTATCTATAATGAAAAAACAGAGAAAATAAGTTACCTTTTTATGTAATTTGTCCTAAACTAAAATTTGGTCGCCTGAAAACGTCAACAATGCAACAACCCAATTTTTACACTTTCGACCATCCTTCAGGGCCAAAAACATAATTTCCATGAATTTATAGTGTAAATTTATTATTTAATTTAAAACAAAACTCACAAACCCACCAACATCTTACATGTGACATGTCTTCCTATTCGTATCGAGTTAATTTTCACCGCCCACACCATTAAAATTTGAAATAATTTTATGAACAAAACGCAACTAACTATGCTTGAAATGACAGCTTTTCAAAAAACGCTATCCACCTCGACATCATAGACGGGACTTATCTTTCTATTCGCCGTGAGTTATTTTTCACCGACATCACCATTAAACTCGAAATAATTTTACGAGCACAAAGCAACTAACTATACGTGAAACGAAAGATTTGTAAATAACGCTAACCATTTCGGGCTACTTTTTAATAAATATATACACACATATAATAAACAACCGAAACTAACTATAACATGTCAATGGATTGAGAAACTGCTAACTTCATGAGCTTATAAAAGAAAAGACCTGACTTATTTAAGTCCTTCAGTCCCCTTTTTTTGTGATTTTTCAGATAAGTTTTCTCGCTCGACATTACTTTCATAAGGCGTTAAAAACGCGCAGGACATTAGATATACTTGATACTAATCGCGTATATCCAAACACACCTGCAGCAACACGATGGCAGAATTTTTCTGGTTATTATTATTATTAGAAGGTTATAACCCGCCGTTTCAAGAAACTTAAATATAACACGTAAAATAAACTTTAAACTACAAAAATAATTTGAGAGTTTTAACTAAAATGATAAATCACTCACGGTTATAGACGAGATTGTCAAATACTACTACATAATACCACATGTCTGCTAAAATAGTCTTTTATAAAGGCTTTAATGATCGTAATAACCAGTTATGTTGCAGCCCACAATAATTTTTCTTTATTCGTCGGGGCTATTGTACCACTTAATAGGATAATTTTTTCCCATACCTGTAACCTTCGAATATCAAAAACCTGCATATTATAAAAATATATAACCTTCGAATATCAAAAACCTGCATATTATAAAAATATATAATATAACTTATCGAAAAGGTTAATAATAAAAATAAAAAGTAAGAAATATATGCAACTTGTTGAAAATTATAATTATAATAAATAATAATGTGTAATTAAATAAAAGTTGCAAGTTAACGGTTATACCCGCGGGTTGTTCAAACGGATATGACGGATTCATGAGTCGAATTTTAATCGCAACGGATATTAGATATTCATGATCGTGCACAACCATCAACTGATAAAAATCTTTGTCCGCCTCGTACTAATGTATAAATTTTTTAGTATTAGAGATATTAATTATTAACATAAATAAATTAATTAAATAATAATTGATAATTACTTAAATAATTAATAATTATGTAATAAGTAATTAATTAACTAATTAATAATAATAGTAATGTGCAAATGAATTTTTGTTTAATCTGAGTAAATTCAATTCGATATAAATTGATGTAATGCGTATAATGATCTATTCTTATATAGTTACACATTATTTTATTATTATTATTATTATTATTATTATTATTATTATTATTATTATTATTATTATTATTATTATTATTATTATTATTATTATTATTATGTTAAGTTATAGAAACCACCGAAGCTTGGCTTGAGTGGTATGAGGTGATATTCAATCGCGAATTGAGTTTTGGGAAAACCTCTCAGAGCAAATCACATTGATGTTGGTAGTACCATCAAAGGTTGAAAATTCTCTGCTTGAAGTGAGAATTGAACCTGAATTGGTAGTACCCCATGTTGAATTCCATCACATATCACTCAAGCCAAGCTTCGGTTAAGGTTAACTAATTACACTATTAGTTCTTAATATGATTTGGACGATTTAATCAAAGAGGTAATTACTAGTATAATTTTTTATCTAACAGTTGTTAAGAAAGTTTTTTTTTTAATCAATTGCTCTATTTAACTTTTTTTTTTTATATATATAGAGTTGGTATAGAGATAGGGATTATTATTATTATTATTATTATTATTATTATTATTATTATTATTATTATTATTATTATTATTATTATTATTATTATTATTAACTTAAGACCCGCAAAATTTGCGGGATTTTTTAAGGGTCAAATCAAATATCCACTTGTCCCATTAATACAATATTATACGGAGTATAGTATTTCTTAGATTGATTATTAGTAGAAACTAAAACAATATTAGAAGTAAAGTGTAACACCTGCCATATTTTTTTTTTATACACATCGGAAGACTTTATTAATAAACACAGTATAGGTCACGTCATTACATTAATCCATGTAATTAAGTTTAAGTTTACACCACGGTGTTACGTTATCATAAGACATTATTTATACAAAAGTCCACATCAGAGTTGGGTTGTCAAACATGTCTTCTGCAACAACACTCATCCCGACTAACAGTACCTAAACCTGCAAGAGGAGAATATGTGGGGGATTAGCGCACCGTTAAGTGAATGAAATCTATCTAACAGATATATCTTAAGCCACACACAAGATATATACTAACAACAACACTTGCTAACTACCAACTAGCATACAATAAGACAATACGAGGATCGGCAGCTTGTACGAGCACACGACTCCCAGCTGATCGGGCCTGAGTCTACCGATAGTCCTTGCTACTCAATTCACAGTATAGTTATCCAGATGCAAGGGATGCATCGTTCACACTATACTCCACAATCAGTAGCCTATGGACCCAACCTCCCCTAGGCACGGTTGACCTCATACGGACTCTAACCTCTCCTAGGCACGGTCTCGAGTCCCCAGTCTCCCTAGGCTCGACTGGTACCATTCACATAGTGTACACATAATTCACATACAACATCAGGCATACTATTTTATTCTAACATGACAATTTCTACACTATGCATGGTAAAGGAGTCAACCACAGTAGCAGGATATGCTACTTAAACTCTATCCGGAGATAGACCCACTCACCGAATACCAGCAACTAGCTCAGATAATCTATCACTGAGCGGCTTCCTTATCCTTATCACCTGAACATAAGGCAAATCAAGTTAGTTTCTGTCCGTTAACACAAAACAGCACAGTACAGAAAATCAGTCACAAAAAGCGCCGCTAAAAGTCCACCTAACACTTATGCACTTTCAAAATTTACATCCTGAACACCAAAATACAAACGGGCAGCATAACGGCTAGAAAAAGGCACTTTGGTAAAACATTCTGCCCTGGACACACAGTCGGTCGACTGTCTCCTCAATCGGTCGACTGACGTAGACAGTCGGTCGACTGTTGACACAACTGGTCGACTGACTTTCCCAATCGGTCGACTTATTTAGTATATCCACAATCGGCCGAAAGTCAAACTCAGTCGGTCGGTTCACTCACCAGTCGGTCGACACCAAAACTCGATCTTGAGCTCGTTTTCGATACGAAAACTTACCACAACTCAATTACTACATGTTATAGACTATAAACCCACAAAGTTTTGACCATAACAACATCAAATCCATGGATTTTGACACAAAATCAAGCTTTTGAACAAATACACTTAAAAACACCATTTTAACACTAAATTGATCATGAAAGCTCATGATTCATACCTTAAAAGAATCAGTAGAGTGTAAAGAACGTGATTTCAAGACCAATTCAAGCTCAAGATCAACAATGGAGAATTAGGGTTTGGTTAGGTGGGAGGGATGAAGGTACGGTGTTTTTGGTGAAATTTTCTAGAAATGGGAAGAAAATACAGCACACTAGTCACTTAATTGGGTTAATTCCCACACTGTGCAACACACGGGTATTTATCAGTTATCAGATATCTTTCGTACCTCGTTAGGCGGCCCTAACGGAGTCCAAATTAAATAAAAAATTCTATTCTGTAACCCTTGTCACAAACTGGTCTTAACCAAATAATAAAATAACACTATTCACATAATTAAAATAAAAATATATAAAACACATAATAAAACCCTAAGGGCAAAATAGTCCACTTACAACTAGCCCGGATTTCAGTCTGTTACAAATCCACCCCCCTTAAGGAGATTCCGTCCTCGGAATCTGGTCTTGGTCAAACAAATGAGAGTAGCGGTTTCTCATCAACTCTTCCGTTTCCCACGTAAGATTAGAACCCAAACTGTGTTTCCACTCGATCAACACCATCGGTATCTCTTTATTTCTCAACTTAGTCACCTTTCGGTCAACTACACGGACGGGCTCTTCCACCAATTTCTTATTCAAATTGACCCTTAAATCTTCTAAAGGAAGAAGTTGCGTTTCATCGTCGACTTTACACTTACGAAGATAACATACGTTGAATGTATTATGAATACTGGTTAACTCTGGCGGAAGATCTAACACCACCGTCTGATCATTCAACACTTCGCTGATCGGAAATGGACCAATAAATCTCGGTGCTAACTTACCACGTTTACCGAATCTGATGACCCCTTTCCACGGCTAAACTTTTAGATACACTCGTTCACCCACACTAAAGGTTACCGGATGTCTACGCGGATCAGCATACATTTTCTGTCTATCTCTAGCGGCTTTCAACTTTTCTCACGCGATTGCAACTTTTTCGGCTGTCATTTGAACAATTTCGGGACCTGCAAACTGTTTCTCCCTGGCTTCTAACCAACAAGTCAGAGTTTTGCAACGACGACCGTACAACATTTCATAGGGCGGCATCCCTATACTCGAATGATATGTATTATTATACGCGAATTCGACCAACGGTAAATGTGTATTGTAGTGACCCGAACTTTTCCATGTTTATATATATTAAATGAAATTATTATTTATATGATTAAGTGTTTCCAACATGTTAAGCAAACAAACTTGTTAAGACTTGATTAATTGAAATAGGTTTCATATAGACAATTGACCACCCAAGTTGACCGGTGATTCACGAACGTTAAAACTTGTAAAAACTATATGATGAAATATATATGGTTATATATATAGTTAACATGATATTATGATAAGTAAACATATCATTAAGTATATTAACAATGAACTACATATGTAAAAACAATACTACTAACTTAATGATTTTGAAACGAGACATATATGTAACGATTATCGTTGTAACGACATTTAATGTATATATATCATATTAAGATATATTCGTACATCATAATATCATGATAATATAATAATTTAAAATCTCTTTTGATATTATAAACATTGGGTTAACAACATTTAACAAGATCGTTAACCTAAAGGTTTGAAAACAACACTTACATGTAACGACTAACGATGACTTAACGACTCAGTTAAAATGTATATACATGTAGTGTTTTAATATGTATTCATACACTTTTGAAAGACTTCAAGACACTTATCAAAATACTTCTACTTAACAAAAATGCTTACAGTTACATCCTCGTTCAGTTTCATCAACAATTCTACTCGTATGCACCCGTATTCGTACTCGTACAATACACAGCTTTTAGATGTATGTACTATTGGTATATACACTCCAATGATCAGCTCTTAGCAGCCCATGTGAGTCACCTAACACATGTGGGAACCATCATTTGGCAACTAGCATGAAATATCTCATAAAATTACAAAAATATGAGTAATCATTCATGACTTATTTACATGAAAACAAAATTACATATCCTTTATATCTAATCCATACACCAACGATCAAAAACATTTACAAACACTTTCATTCTTCAATTTTCTTCATCTAATTGATCTCTCTCAAGTTCTATCTTCAAGTTCTAAGTGTTCTTCATAAATTCCAAAAGTTCTAGCTTCATAAAATCAAGAATACTTCCAAGATTGCAAGTTTACTTCCAAGTTTTCTAAATCCATTCCAAGTAATCATCCAAGATCAAGAAACCTTTGTTACTTACAGTAGTTTATCTTTCTAATACAAGGTAATAATCATATTCAAACTTTAATTCAATTTCTATAACTATAACAATCTTATTTCGAGTGGAAATCTTACTTGAAATTGTTTTCGTGTCATGATTCTGCTTCAAGAACTTTCAAGCCATCCAAGGATCCTTTGAAGCTAGATCCATTTTTCTCATTTTCAGTAGGTTTATCCAAGGAACTTGAGGTAGTAATGATGTTCATAACATCATTCGATTCATACATAAAAAGCTGTCTTATTCAACGTTATAAACTTGTAATTACTAGAACATAGTTTAGTTAATTCTAAACTTGTTCGCAAATAAAGTTAATCCTTCTAACTAGACTTTTAAAATCAACTAAACACATGTTCTATATCTATATGATATGCTAACTTAATGATTTAAAACCCGGAAACACGATAAACACCATAAAACTGGATATACGCCGTCGTAGTAAAACCGGGGCTGCTTTGGTTGGGATAATTAAAAGCTAAGAAGAACTTTGATTTAAAAGCTATACTTCTGGAAAAATTATTTTTCTTATGAACATGAAACTATATCCAAAAATCATGGTTAAACTCAAAGTGAAAGTATATTTTTCAAAATGGTCATCAAGATGTCGTTCTTTCGACGGAAATGACTACCTCTTTCAAAAATGACTTGTAACTTGTATTTATGACTATAAACTTATACTTTTTCTGTTTAGATTCATAAAGTTAAGTTCAATATGAAATGGTGGACACTGGAATCACTCAAAACGGATTAGAAACGAAGAAATGGCGAGTAAAACAAGATTGATAAAAACTACTCATTTTACCTATGTGAAAGTTAGTAATAAATCTATTCCAACCATAACCTAATCAACTTATATTGTATATTATGTAATCTTGAGATACCATAGACACGTATACAATGTTTCAACCTATCATGTCGACCCATCTATATATATATTGCGGAACAACCATAGACACTCTATATGTGAATGTTGGAGTTAGCTATACAGGGTTGAGGTTGATTCCAAAATATATATATAGTTTGAGTTGTGATCAATACTAAGATACGTATACACTGGGTCGTGGATTGATTCAAGATAATATTTATCGATTTATTTCTGTACATCTAACTGTGGACAACTAGTTGTAGGTTACTAACGAGGACAGCTGACTTAATAAACTTAAAACATCAAAATGTATTAAAAGTTTTGTAAATATATTTTGAATATACTTTGATATATATGTATATATTGTTATAGGTTTGTGAATCAACCAGTGGCCAAGTCTTACTTCCGACGAAGTAAAAATCTGTGAAAGTGAGTTATAGTCCCACTTTTAAAATCTAATATTTTTGGGATGAGAATACATGCAGGTTTTATAAATGATTTACAAAATAGACACAAGTACGTGAAACTACATTCTATGGTTGAATTATCGAAATCGAATATGCCCCTTTTTATTAAGTCTGGTAATCTAAGAATTAGGGAACAGACACCCTAATTGACGCGAATCCTAAAGATAGATCTATTGGGCCTAACAAACCCCATCCAAAGTACCAGATGCTTTAGTACTTCGAAATTTATATCATATCCGAAGGGTGTCCCGGAATGATGAGGATATTCTTACATATGCATCTTGTTAATGTCGGTTACCAGGTGTTCACCATATGAATGATTTTTATCTCTATGTATGGGATGTGTATTGAAATATGAAATCTTGTGGTCTATTGTTACGATTTGATATATATAGGTTAAACCTATAACTCACCAACATTTTTGTTAACGTTTAAAGCATGTTTATTCTCAGGTGAATACTAAGAGCTTCCGCTGTTGCATACTAAAATAAGGACAAGATTTAGAGTCCATGTTTGTATGATATTGTGTAAAAACTGCATTCAAGAAACTGATTTCGATGTAACATATTTGTATTGTAAACCATTATGTAATGGTCGTGTGTAAACAGGATATTTTAGATTATCATTATTTGATAATCTACGTAAAGCTTTTTAAACCTTTATTTATGAAATAAAGGTTATGGTTTGTTTTAAAAATGAATGCAGTCTTTGAAAAACGTCTCATATAGAGGTCAAAACCTCGCAACGAAATTAATTAATATAGAACGTTTTTAATCAATAAGAACGGGACATTTCAGTTGGTATCCGAGCGTTGATCTTAGAGAACCAGAATTTTGCATTAGTGTGTCTTATCGAGTTTGTTAGGATGCATTAGTGAGTCTGGACTTCGACCGTGTTTACTTGAAAAAAAAAAAAAAGATTTCTTAACAAATTTTGTTGGAAACTATATATTTTTAACATGTGAATATTATGTGATATATTAATCTCTTAACGTGTTTGATATTATGTGATAGATGTCTACCTCTAGAACTAGTCCCATTGACTCACCTAATAATAATGAAGAGTCAAATGTAAATTGGAATGATTCGTGGACTGATTCACAAGTTCCCGAAGAGGAACCGGAAGAAGAGTCGGAACTGGAAGAAGAATCGGAACCGGAAGAAGAATCGGAACCGGAAGAAGAACCAGTGGGGGAAATAATAAAACGGTTAAGTAGAAGAAAATCCTCAACCAACCGACCAAAGTTAATTATGGTCAACGGTGTTTCCGCCAAGGAAGCAAAATATTGGGAGGATTACCAATTCTCCAATGAATCGGATCCCGACGAGGATTCCGATGATGTTATAGAAATTACCCCAACTGAATTTAAAAAGGCAAAAGAGAACAATAAGGGAAAGGGCATAAAAATAGAGAAATCTGATTCTATCCCCGATGAACTTTATATGTATCGTCAACACCCGTATTTCTTAAGTTGTAACAATAACCCGGGAACCTCTAAACCACCAGGTTTTTCTAGACCAATGTGGAAAACGACGGCTCGTATTAGGGGAACATCATATATCCCTAAAAACTTAGCAAAAAGAACCAAGTTCGAAAAAGAAGAAACGAGTGAGTCGGAATAAGATAGTTGTATTTGTGCGGTGTAATATATGTAATATAGTGTGCTTATGCTTTACGATATATGTAAAAATTGCTTGTATTAATAAGTATCTTTTATGAATCTAACTCTTGTCTATTTTACAGTATAAAAACACAAAATGGATAGACAACCCAATATTTTAGAAGACTTACCCGGAGACATGATTGATGAAATCTTGTCTAGAGTCGGTCAGAATTCCTCGGCACAACTATTTATGACAAAATCAGTTTGTAAGACATTCGAAGAACGTTCCAAGAATGCCTTGATTTATAAAAGGCTTTCGTTTGAAAGATGGGGGATATCACATTGGGAAACCCATAAGTTACGATGTGTTTACTTTGACGCATATATTGCGGGGAACCCAAATGCTATTTTACGCAACGGGTTAAGAAATTATTTTGACTCAATGTATCCGAATATAGGACTTCATGATTTAGAAAAAGCGGCTAACATGCAACATAAAGAAGCATGTTATGCTTATGGGTTAGTAATGTTCGCTTCTCACCAAAGTGAGAAAAAGAACATCGGGCTACAACTATTAAACAAAACGTTCCCACAAGTGACGGAGTCGGTAATTGGGGTAAGAAATGAGGTTTTTAGGTTATTACGAGACTGTTGGTCATTACGTAACCTTCACCCTTTTGAAGACGTTACAACACGTTGTCATACTATCGGTCACAACGGTTACGTTCCGCAAGACCAAGGATGGGAAGTGGTATTAGTAAAACCAGAATGCATGACTTGTTTCTGGACGTATGAATTACGTGTCTTTGTTGCCTTTGCTGAACGCCTTATTTATTAACTAGAATTATCTTCGCAACTACTTTGTATCAAAGTTTTATGTGCTATATTTCATGCTATATGTAAAATAACGGTATTGTAAGTTTGCAAGTTATTGTATAAAGGTTTGAATATGATATATATATATTTTTTTTTTTTTGTTGTGATTAGTTTTTCATATAGAATTGTAGTAGTTGAAATGGTATGTTAGCTACTAAGTATGAACTTAACGGGTAGGTACTACCCGAATTAAAGAGTATAAAACGCTAATATGAAGAAAGAGCTTTTATAAATAAGTTCATATTACGCTACGAAATACTATTGACTACTCTTGATATTCTATATGATTAACTCGTTTCATTTAACTATTTTGAAGGAAATGGCACCGACTACTCGACACACCTTGAATATGAGTGAAGAGGAATTTCGTGCCTTTCTTGCTTCAAACATAGCCGCAGTACAGGCTGCGCTACATACCAACAATAACCTTGGATCTAGCAGTACAGGAAATCGTGTAGGATGCACCTACAAAGAATTCACTGCCTGCAAACCTTTGGAATTTGATGGAACCGAAGGACCGATCGGATTGAAACGGTGGACCGAGAAGGTCTAATCGGTGTTTGTCATAAGTAAGTGTACTGAAGAGGACAAAGTGAAGTACGCTATGCATACCTTCACAGGTTCTGCGTTAACATGGTGGAATACCTATCTAGAGCAAGTGGGACAAGATGATGCTTACGCACTACCGTGGTCAGCATTCAAGCACTTGATGAACGAGAAGTACCGTCCCAGAACCGAGGTCAATAAGCTCAAGAAAGAACTTAGAGGGTTACGAACCCAAGGATTTGATATTACCACGTAAGAAAGACGATTCACAGAATTGTGCTTATTATGTCCGGGAGCGTTCGAAGATGAGGAAGAGAAGATCGACGCGTTTGTGAAAGGATTACCGAAAAGAATCCAAGAAGATATAAGTTCACACGAGCCCGCCTCCATACAACAGGCATGTAGAATGGCTCACAAACTAGTGAACCAGATTGAAGAAAGAATTAAAGAACAGACTGCTGAAGAGGCCAATGTGAAGCAAGTCAAAAGAAAGTGGGAGGAAAACGGTGATAAGAATCACCAATACAACAACAACAGCAATTACAACAATAATCGCAACAACTCTCCCAACAATCGCAACATCAATCGCAACTACAACAAATGGCCCAACAACAACAACAACAACAACAACAACAACAACAACAACAACAACAACAACAGCAACTACAACAATCATCCCAACAACAATAATAACCGCAACAACAACAACAATCAGAAGCAACTATGCCAAAGGTGTGAAAAGTATCACTCGGGGTTCTGCACCAAATTTTGCAACGAGTGTAAAAGAAATGGTCCTAGTGCGGCGAAGTGTGAGGTCTACGGACCAGGGGTTAACAGAACGAAAGGAACAAATGGTGTCGGAACGAATAATGGCGGAGCAAGTAGTGTCAGAGCAAGTTATGCCAATGTAGTTTATTATAAATGTGGAAAACCGGGACACATTATTAGAAATTGCCCGAACCAGGAGAACACGAATGGACAAGTCCGCAGAAGAGTTTTCAATATTAATGCGGCAGAGGCACAGGAAGACCTGGAGCTTGTTACGGGTACGTTTCTTATTGACAATAAATCTGCTTACGTTTTATTTGATTCGGGTGCGGATAGAAGCTATATGAGTAGAGATTTTTGTGCTAAATTAAGTTACCCATTGACGCCTTTGGATAGTAAATTTTTACTCGAATTAGCAAATGATAAATTAATTTCAGCAGATAATATATGTCGGAATCGAGAAATTAAACTGGTTAGCGAAACATTTAAGATTGACTTGATACCAGTAGAGTTAGGGAGTTTTGATGTGATAATCGGTATGGACTGGTTGAAAGAAGTGAAAGCAGAGATCGTTTGTTACAAAAATGCAATTCGCATTATACGAGAAAAAGGAAAACCCTTAATGGTGTACGGAGAAAAGGGCAACACGAAGCTACATCTTATTAGTAATTTGAAGGCACAAAAACTAATAAGAAAAGGTTGCTATGCTGTTCTAGCACACGTCGAGAAAGTACAAACTGAAGAAAAGAGCATCAAGGATGTTCCCGTCGCAAAAGAATTTCGCGATGTATTTCCGAAAGAATTACCGGGATTACCCCCACATCGATCCGTTGAATTTCAAATAGATCTTGTACCAGGAGCTGCACCAATAGCTCGTGCTCCTTACAGACTCGCACCCAGTGAGATGAAAGAACTGCAAAGTTAATTACAAGAACTTTTAGAACGTGGTTTCATTCGACCAAGCACATCACCGTGGGGAGCTCCTGTTTTGTTTGTCAAGAAGAAAGATGGTACATTCAGGTTGTGTATCGACTACCGAGAGTTGAACAAACTTACCATCAAGAACCGCTACCCACTACCGAGAATCGACGACTTATTTGATCAACTACAAGGCTCGTCTGTTTATTCAAAGATTGACTTACGTTCCGGGTATCATCAAATGCGGGTGAAAAAAGAAGATATTCCAAAGACTGCTTTTAGGATGCGTTATGGTCATTACGAGTTTATGGTTATGCCGTTTGGATTGACTAACGCACCAGCTGTGTTCATGGACCTTATGAACCGAGTGTGTGGACCATACCTTGACAAGTTTGTCATTGTTTTCATTGATGACATACTTATTTACTCAAAGAATGACCAAGAACACGGTGCACATTTGAGAAAGGTGTTAGAAGTATTGAGGAAGGAAGAATTGTATGCTAAGTTTTCAAAGTGTGCATTTTGGTTGGAAGAAGTTCAATTCCTCGGTCACATAGTGAACAAAGAAGTTATTAAGGTGGATCCGGCAAAGATAGAAACTGTTGAAAAGTGGGAAACCCCGAAAACTCCGAAACACATACGCCAGTTTTTAGGACTAGCTGGTTACTACAGAAGGTTCATCCAAGACTTTTCCAGAATAGCAAAACCCTTGACTGCATTAACGCATAAAGGGAAGAAATTTGAATGGAAGGATGAATAAGAGAAAGCGTTTCAGTTATTGAAGAAAAAGCTAACTACGGCACCTATATTGTCATTGCCTGAAGGGAATGATGATTTTGTGATTTATTGTGACGCATCAAAGCAAGGTCTCGGTTGTGTATTAATGCAACGAACAAAGGTGATTGCTTATGCGTCTAGACAATTGAAGATTCACGAACAAAATTATACGACGCATGATTTGGAATTAGGCGCGGTTGTTTTTGCATTAATGATTTGGAGGCACTACTTATATGGGGTCAAAAGTATTATATATACCGACCACAAAAGTCTTCAACACATATTTAATCAGAAACAACTGAATATGAGGCAGCGTAGGTGGATTGAATTATTGAATGATTACAACTTTGAGATTCGTTACCACCCGGAGAAGGCAAATGTGGTAGCCGACGCCTTGAGCAGGAAGGACAGAGAACCCATTCGAGTAAAATCTATGAATATAATGATTCACAATAACCTTACTACTCAAATAAAGGAAGCGCAACAAGGAGTTTTAAAAGAGGGAAATTTAAAGGATGAAATACCCAAAGGATCGGAGAAGCATCTTAATATTCGGGAAGACGGAACCCGGTATAGGGCTGAAAGGATTTGGGTACCAAAATTTGGAGATATGAGAGATATGGTACTTAGAGAAGCTCATAAAACCAGATACTCAATACATCCTGGAACGGGGAAGATGTACAAGGATCTCAAGAAACATTTTTGGTGGCCGGGTATGAAAGTCGATGTTGCTAAATACGTAGGAGAATGTTTGACGTGTTCTAAGGTCAAAGCTGAGCATCAGAAACCATCAGGTCTACTTCAACAACCCGAAATCCCGGAATGGAAATGGGAAAACATTACCATGGATTTCATCACTAAATTGCCAAGGACTGCAAGTGGTTTTGATACTATTTGGGTAATAGTTGATCGTCTCACCAAATCAGCACACTTCCTGCCAATAAGAGAAGATAACAAGATGGAGAAGTTAGCACGACTGTATTTGAAGGAAGTCGTCTCCAGACATGGAATACCAATCTCTATTATCTCTGATAGGGATGGCAGATTTATTTCAAGATTCTGGCAGACATTACAGCAAGCATTAGGAACTCGTCTAGACATGAGTACTGCCTATCATCCACAAACTGATGGGCAGAGCGAAAGGACGATACAAATGCTTGAAGACATGCTACGAGCATATGTTATTGATTTCGAAAATAGTTGGGATCGACATCTACCATTAGCAGAATTTTCCTACAACAACAGCTACCATTCAAGCATTGAGATGGCGCCGTTTGAAGCACTTTATGGTAGAAAGTGCAGGTCTCCGATTTGTTGGAGTGAAGTGGGGGATAGACAGATTACGGGTCCGGAGATAATACAAGAAACTACCGAGAAGATCATCCAAATTCAACAACGGTTGAAAACCGCCCAAAGTCGACAAAAGAGCTACGCTGACATTAAAAGAAAAGATATAGAATTTGAAATTGGAGAGATGGTCATGCTTAAAGTTGCACCTTGGAAAGGCGTTGTTCGATTTGGTAAACGAGGGAAATTAAATCCAAGGTATATTGGACCATTCAAGATTATTGATCGTGTCGGACCAGTAGCTTACCGACTTGAGTTACCTCAACAACTCGCGGCTGTACATAACACTTTCCACGTCTCGAATTTGAAGAAATGTTTTGCTAAAGAAGATCTCACTATTCCGTTAGATGAAATCCAAATCAACGAAAAACTTCAATTTATCGAAGAACCCGTCGAAATAATGGATCGTGAGGTTAAAAGACTTAAGCAAAACAAGATACCAATTGTTAAGGTTCGATGGAATGCTCGTAGAGGACCCGAGTTCACCTGGGAATGAGAAGATTAGATAAAGAAGAAATACCCGCACTTATTTCCAGAAGATACGTCAACACCTCCAACTGCTTAAAATTTCGGGACGAAATTTATTTAACGGGTAGGTACTGTAGTGACCCGAACTTTTCCATGTTTATATATATTAAATGAAATTGTTATTTACATGATTAAGTGTTTCCAACATGTTAAGAAAACAAACTTGTTAAGACTTGATTAATTGAAATAGGTTTCATATAGACAATTGACCACCCAAGTTGACCGGTGATTCACGAACGTTAAAACTTGTAAAAACTATATGATGAAATATATATGGTTATATATATAGTTAATATGATATTATGATAAGTAAACATATCATTAAGTATATTAACAATGAACTACATATGTAAAAACAATACTACTAACTTAATGATTTTGAAACGAGACATATATGTAACGATTATCGTTGTAACGACATTTAATATATATATATCATATTAAGATATATTCGTACATCATAATATCATGATAATATAATAATTTAAAATCTCTTTTGATATTATAAACATTGGGTTAACAACATTTAACAAGATCGTTAACCTAAAGGTTTGAAAACAACACTTACATGTAACGACTAACGATGACTTAACGACTCAGTTAAAATGTATATACATGTAGTGTTTTAATATGTATTCATACACTTTTGAAAGACTTCAAGACACTTATCAAAATACTTCTACTTAACAAAAATGCTTACAATTACATCCTCGTTCAGTTTCATCAACAATTCTACTCGTATGCACCCGTATTCATACTCGTACAATACACAGCTTTTAGATGTATGTACTATTGGTATATACACTCTAATGATCAGCTCTTAGCAGCCCATGTGAGTCACCTAACACATGTGGGAACCATCATTTGGCAACTAGCATGAAATATCTCATAAAATTACAAAAATATGAGTAATCATTCATGACTTATTTACATGAAAACAAAATTACATATCCTTTATATCTAATCCATACACCAACGATCAAAAACACCTACAAACACTTTCATTCTTCAATTTTCTTCATCTAATTGATCTCTCTCAAGTTCTATCTTCAAGTTCTAAGTGTTCTTCATAAATTCCAAAAGTTCTAGTTTCATAAAATCAAGAATACTTCCAAGATTGCAAGTTTACTTCCAAGTTTTCTAAATCCATTCCAAGTAATCATCCAAGATCAAGAAACCTTTGTTACTTACAGTAGTTTATCTTTCTAATACAAGGTAATAATCATATTCAAACTTTAATTCAATTTCTATAACTATAACAATCTTATTTCGAGTGGAAATCTTACTTGAAATTGTTTTCGTGTCATGATTCTGCTTCAAGAACTTTCAAGCCATCCAAGGATCCTTTGAAGCTAGATCCATTTTTCTCATTTCCAGTAGGTTTATCTAAGGAACTTGAGGTATTAATGATGTTCATAACATCATTCGATTCATACATAAAAAACTGTCTTATTCAACGTTATAAACTTGTAATTACTAGAACATAGTTTAGTTAATTCTAAACTTGTTCGCAAATAAAGTTAATCCTTCTAACTAGACTTTTAAAATCAACTAAACACATGTTCTATATCTATATGATATGCTAACTTAATGATTTAAAACCCGGAAACACGATAAACACCATAAAACTGGATATACGCCGTCGTAGTAAAACCGGGGGCTGTTTTGGTTGGGATAATTAAAAGCTAAGAAGAACTTTGATTTAAAAGCTATACTTCTGGAAAAATTATTTTTCTTATGAACATGAAACTATATCCAAAAATCATGGTTAAACTCAAAGTGAAAGTATATTTTTCAAAATGGTCATCAAGATGTCGTTCTTTCGACGGAAATGACTACCTCTTTCAAAAACGACTTGTAACTTGTATTTCTGACTATAAACTTATACTTTTTATGTTTAGATTCATAAATTTAAGTTCAATACGAAACCGTGGACACTGGAATCACTCAAAACGGATTAGAAACGAAGAAATGGCGAGTAAAACAAGATTGATAAAAACTACTCATTTTACCTACGTGAAAGTTAGTAATAAATCTATTCCAACCATAACCTAATCAACTAATATTGTATATTATGTAATCTTGAGATACCATAGACACGTATACAATGTTTCGACCTATCATGTCGACCCATCTATATATATATATTGCGGAACAACCATAGACACTCTATATGTGAATGTTGGAGTTAGCTATACAGGGTTGAGGTTGATTCCAAAATATATATATAGTTTGAGTTGTGATCAATACTGAGATACGTATACACTGGGTCGTGGATTGATTCAAGATAATATTTATCGATTTATTTCTGTACATCTAACTGTGGACAACTAGTTGTAGGTTACTAACGAGGACAGCTGACTTAATAAACTTAAAACATCAAAATGTATTAAAAGTTTTGTAAATATATTTTGAATATACTTTGATATATATGTATATATTGTTATAGGTTTGTGAATCAACCAGTGGCCAAGTCTTACTTCCCGACGAAGTAAAAATCTGTGAAAGTGAGTTATAGTCCCACTTTTAAAATTTAATATTTTTGGGATGAGAATACATGCAGGTTTTATAAATGATTTACAAAATAGACACAAGTACGTGAAACTACATTCTATGGTTGAATTATTGAAATCGAATATGCCCCTTTTTATTAAGTCTGGTAATCTAAGAATTAGGGAACAGACACCCTAATTGACGCGAATCCTAAAGATAGATCTATTGGGCCTAACAAACCCCATCCAAAGTACCAGATGCTTTAGTATTTCGAAATTTATATCATATCCGAAGGGTGTCCCGGAATGATGGGGATATTCTTACATATGCATCTTGTTAATGTCGGTTACCAGGTGTTCACCATATGAATGATTTTTATCTCTATGTATGGGATGTGTATTGAAATATGAAATCTTGTGGTCTATTGTTACGATTTGATATATATAGGTTAAACCTATAACTCACCAACATTTTTGTTGACGTTTAAAGCATGTTTATTCTCAGGTGAATACTAAGAGCTTCCGCTGTTGCATACTAAAATAAGGACAAGATTTGGAGTCCATGTTTGTATGATATTGTGTAAAAACTGCATTCAAGAAACTGATTTCGATGTAACATATTTGTATTGTAAACCATTATGTAATGGTCGTGTGTAAACAGGATATTTTAGATTATCATTATTTGATAATCTACGTAAAGCTTTTTAAACCTTTATTTATGAAATAAAGGTTATGGTTTGTTTTAAAAATGAATGCAGTCTTTGAAAAACGTCTCATATAGAGGTCAAAACCTCGCAACGAAATCAATTAATATGGAACGTTTTTAATCAATAAGAACGGGAAATTTCATGTATCCCACGAACCACCGTATTCTAACACACAAGCCCTTAACATATCCTCCAAAGTCTGTATCGTCCTTTCACTCTGACCGTCTGTCTGAGGATGATAAGCTGTACTTAAATTCACACGCGTACCCAAATTCTGTTGAAGACTATTCCAAAAATTCGACATAAATCTGGAATCGCTGTATGAAACGATCGATAATGGCACACCATGTTGACTAACTATCTCTTTCACATACAATTCGGCTAACTCACTTAACGAAGCTGTTTCACGAGTAGCAAGAAAATGAGCACTTTTAGTTAGACGATCCACTATTACCCAAATCATATCATGTCTTTTCTGAGTTCGAGGTAATTTGGTCACAAAATCCTTTATTATATGTTCCCATTTCCACTCTGGAATCTGTAACTGACGTAACGAACCATAAGGTTTCTGATGTTCTGCCTTGACTTGAGCACAAATGTGACACTTTTCGACATAACGAGCGATATCTGTTTTCATTGTCGGCCACCAATACACTATTTTCAAATCATGATACATCTTATTACTACCCGGATGTACTGTCAATTTGGATTTGTGAGCTTCTGTCATGATTAAATCCCTCAAATCTCCAAGCTTAGGTACCCAAACACGATTGTTTAAGGTCTTTAGTCCACGTGAGTCATCAATTAAGTCCACTTTTCGTTTGGTCATTTGTTCAGATTTAATATGTTCGTCCTCCATAGCACAGGCCTGAACGGTTCTTAAGCTGTTAATCAAATCTGAAGTTATATTCAAACGAAGGAATTTCACATTTTCACTTGACTTTTTACGACTTAACGCATCTGCAACCACATTTGCCTTACCAGGATGGTATTTAATTTCACAATCATAATCTTTGATCAACTCTTGCCACCGTCTTTGACGCATATTCAATTCTTTCTGTGAGAAAATATACTGCAAACTCTTGTGATCTGTACAAATAACACAATGGGTTCCATACAAACAGTGGCGGAACTTGACCCCGACTCGAGAGGGGGCGAAACTAATTGAAGGGGTAAGAAACTAATCGAAGGGGGGTAAACACTAAAAAAAAACCTTATTTTTCGTATAAAAAAAAAAATTAGTGTAAAATTTTTTTCCCCCGAAATCGAGGGGGGGCGGATACCCCCTTTTGTCCCTTAAATGTTCCGCACCTGCATACAAATAGTGTCTCCACAGTTTCAAAGCAAACACTACTGCAGCCATTTCAAGATCATGCACTGGATAATTCTTCTCATGAACTTTCAACTGTCGCGAGGCGTAGGCGATTACTTTATCTCTTTGCATTAATACACAACCCAACCCAGCATATGACGCATCACAGTATACCACGAAGTCGTCTGAACCTTCTGGTAAAGCTAACACTGGTGCCTGACACAGTAGCTGTTTCAAAATCTGAAAAGCCTTTTCTTGTTCATCATTCCATCAAAAGGCTACATCTTTACGAGTCAACTTAGTCAACGGACCTGCTATTTTAGAAAAATCTTTGATAAACCTGCGATAATAACCAGCCAATCCCAGAAAACTCTTAATCTCAGTCGGAGTCTTCGGAGAATTCCAATTCATTACTGCTTCTATCTTTATCGGATCAACCTTTATACATTCAGCACAAATCACATGACCCAAAAACTGCACTTCACGTAACCAAAATTCACATTTTGAAAATTTTGCAAATAGTTGCTCACATTTCAACAAGTTCAAAACCTGTCTGAGATGTTCAGCATGTTCACTCTCTGTCTTTGAATACACTAGTATATCGTCTATGAACACAATCACAAACTTATCTAAGAATGGACGACACACTCTATTCATTATATCCATGAAGACTGCTGGCGCATTCGTCAAACCAAACGGCATGACAAGAAATTCATAATGACCATACCTTGTTCAGAATGCTGTTTTCGGTATATCTGATTCAGAAACACGAACCTGATGATATTCAGATCGTAAATCTATCTTAGAAAAGAATGAAGCACCCTGTAACTGATAGAACAAATCGTCTATTCGAGGTAACGGATACTTATTCTTCATTGTTCTTTTGTTCAATTCACGATAATCAATACACATACGCATTGACCCATCTTTCTTTTTAACAAACAATACCGGAGCACCCCACGGTGAAGAACTCGGTCGGATAAACCCACAATCTAATAACTCTTGAATCTTTGACATCATTTCACGGATTTTAGACGGCGCTAATCGGTATGGAGCTTTTGCAACTGGAGTTGTTCCAGGAACCAACTCAATCTTATATTCGACTTCCCTTACCGGCGGCATACCTGGTAACTCATCTGGAAACACTTCGGAAAATTCTGATACTACCGGAATATCAGCCACTGTTTACTTTTCTTTCTTCGTATCAATCATATATGCAAGAAATGATTCACAACCCTTTGCCATCGAATTTTTCGCTTTCAGCATGGTTATCAACGGAAAATTATACCCGCCCCGCTCCCCTTGGGCCACAACACGGGTTCCATCGGTCGAACGAAAGGTGATCATTTTCCTATCACACTTAATATTAGCCCTAAGCGAGCTCAGCCAATCCATTCCTAATTCTACATCAAAGCTAGGAATAGGTAACTGATAATGCTAAAAACATAGCATTATTCCTCAAGAAAGACAAGCTTTTAGTTGCAATTGTTCTATTTACAAGTGATATTCGTTTAAATAATAAAAGGTGAAGACAAAAGACAGATTCGACGAATTGAAGACGCAAATGACCAAAAAGCTCAAAAGTACAAAATACAATCCAAGAGGTTCCAATTATTGATAAGAAACGTCTCGAAATTACAAGAGTACAAGATTCAAAACGCAAAGTACAAAATATAAAATTGTACGCAAGGACGTTCGAAAATCCGGAACCGGGACCAGAGTCAACTCTCAACGCTCGACGCAACGGACTAAAAATTACAAGTCAACTATGCACATAAATATAATATAATATTTAAATAATTCTTATAATTATTTAATATATTATATTATTTATAAAACCGTCGGCAGAAGAAAACAACCAAATATGAGCCTCCCCAGCTGGCCATGCGATCGCATGGCCTGGAAGGCATAAATCCATGCGATCGCATGAGCCCCAGTTCCAGCCCACATGCCTATAAAAATCGAGCTTTAGTGCACCAAAAATAGGAATCTATCTTTCTCTTCTCTCATATGTACGTAAAATATATATATATATATAATTTATATTTTAATTTTAATTTTAATTTTAATTATAATTCTAATAATAAGGGTATGTTAGCGAATATTGTAAGGGTGTAAGTCAAAATTCTGTCCGTGTAACGCTACGCTATTTTTAATCATTGTAAGTTATGTTCAACCTTTTTAATTTAATGTCTCGTAGCTAAATTATTATTATGCTTATTTAATCCGAAGTAATCATGATGTTGGGCTAATTACTAAAATTGGGTAATTGGGCTTTGTACCATAATTGGGGTTTGGACAAAAGAACGACACTTGTGGAAATTAGACTATGGGCTATTAATGGGCTTTATATTTGTTTAACTAAATGATAGTTTGTTAATGTTAATATAAAGATTTACAATTGGGCGTCCCTATAAATTACCATATACACTCAATCGGACACGATGGGCGGGGTATTTATATGTACGAATAATCGTTCATTTAACCGGACACGGGAATGGATTAATAGTCACTAGAATAATTAAAACAGGGGTGAAATTATGTACAAGGACACTTGGTATAATTGATAACAAAATATTAAAACCTTGGATTACACTCAGTCGACAACCTGGTGTAATTATTAAACAAAGTATTAAAATCTTGTTACAGTTTAAGTCCCCAATTAGTTGGAATATTTGACTTCGGGTATAAGGATAATTTGACGAGGACACTCGCGCTTTAAATTTATGACCGATGGACTGTTATGGACAAAAACCAGACGGACATATTAAATAATCCAGGACAAAGGACAATTAACCCATGGGCATAAAACTAAAATCAACACGTCAAACATCATGATTACGGAAGTTTAAATAAGCATAATTCTTTTATTTCATATTTAATTTCCTTTATTTTATATTTAATTGCACTTCTAATTATCGCATTTTTATTGTTATTGTATTTAATTGCACTTTTAATTATCGTACTTTTTAATTATCGCAAGTTTATTTTATCGCACTTTTATTATTCGCAATTTCATTATCGTTATTTACTTTATGCTTTAATTTAAGTCTTGTATTTATTTTTAATATTTTACATTTGATTTTAACTGCGACTAAAGTTTTAAAATCGACAAACCGGTCATTAAACGGTAAAAACCCCCCTTTATAATAATAATATTACTTATATATATATATATTTGTATTTTTATAAAAGTAAACTAATATAGCGTTAAGCTTTGTTTAAAAAGATTCCCTGTGGAACGAACCGGACTTACTAAAAACTACACTACTGTACGATTAGGTACACTGCCTATAAGTATTGTAGCAAGGTTTAAGTATATCCATTCTCTAAATAAATAAATATCTTGTGTAAAATTGTATCGTATTTAATAGTATTTCGTAGTAAAAATATAGCTATTTTATATACACCTCGCACGACATCAAGTTATTTTTGGCGCCGCTGCCGGGGACTCAATCTAGCTTAAAAGCCGGAAGCGCAACGCTAATATATATAAAAAAAAAGATTTTTACTTTTATTACGCTTTTGTAAAAATACGTTTTAAATATTCAAAAATATTAAAAGAAAAACAAAAATATAAATATTTTTTTTTAGAGTTTGATAAATATTTAAGTTTTATAAAGTTTCTTTATTTCCATTTTTTTTAGTTTGTAAAAATATAAGTTTCATTTAATTAATAAATATATTTTATATTTTACAGCAAAAACAGAAGAAAAAAAAAATTATTAATTCGGCCTGTACTGTAGCAGCCCACTCTGTGGCCCGAAACCCTAGCCCATGCGATCGCATGGCTGGGCAACTGAGGACTCATGCGATCGCATGAGCCCATCTGACACGCCCTACTGAACCTGCCGACAGCATTAATTACAGATTATTATTAATTATTATTAATATTAAACCCTAATTAGGGTTAGTTATTATATTAATTAATTTTAGATATTAATTAATTTGTATTTTTAGTTTAATTATTTTATTTAAAATTGTAAAATTAATAGTTTAATAAAATAAATAATATAAAAATAATATTTTTATAAAAATTGTACTTTTTACAACTTTTTGTATATTTTTATATTTTGTCCCCTTTTTAATCGTTTTAGCGTAATATTTGTATTTTTAGCTCATAATTAGTTTTAAATATAGTTTTTGCCATAGTTATTTTTACTTCTAGATTTTTAGGCTTTGCCGTAGAATTCCTTAAGTGCTTTTTCTTTAGACTAAGATTTAAGTGCTTTAGAATTTTGCGACGCCTTTTTAAGTTTTAGTTTCTTTTTAAGTTATTTCCATTTGGGATTTAGTTTTTCTTGTAAGCTTTAATATTTTTAGACGACTTTTACCTATGTATCAATTATCATTCCAATTAGTAATTTCAATTTGCGATTATAATTTTAAGTTAGTTGTAGTAATAAGGTTAGGTTAGTCAAGTATTTTTAAGTTTTATAAGTTTCTTTTATTTTTCCGTCACCTTTTATTTTTCAACCATTTTTCTTTTTCGACCTTTTTCGACGAACTCTTTTTCTTTCTTATTTCTCGCTATTCTAGTTTTAGGACATAGATTTTTATTCTACTTCTTATCTAAATTTCTTAAAATTACGAAAATTTATTTTGAGTGGTTAAATTGATAGACATCAAAATTTTCTTGTTCGTAGTAATAGTTGGATTTGTACGTGGACCGGGTTATTGGAGCCAAACAGTCCTCAATTATATTGAGACCAAACGAATCCTGCCCCTCTGCTGCATCTTTTGGCTATTCGAAACGTGGGCAAAATCAGAAAAGTCTATTGATTGGATAACTTATTATAATTTTTCTTTCCTTTTTAAAACTAATAGGATATTCAGTGAATGCACCGAGCAAGACGTTCACCACCTTTTGTACGTTCACCACCTGTAACTAGATCAAGACATTTAGCAAATATAACCGCCGTTGATTTCTCTTTAGAATCGTCATCCAGTCGACCAAGTACTTCAGTTCAAATTTCCGATAATCTATTTTTTGAACCCGACCTCACAATTGAGAATCCGGAGAATATTCAGGAACGGTTCGTAGATCCTGAACCATTAAACTTTCCTCCGGAACCACCAATCATTCAAACAGAGATTGTTGAGGAACAAACCATTAAATCAGAATCCTCTAGTGATTCCGATTCAACAAATTCAATTATGGAGAATCTGGAACCTTTAAGTATGGAAGACCGAATGAGAGCTAAACGCACTGGCCAAGGTCACGCAATTACTCATCCAGACATTAATGCGCCAGATTATGAAATCAAAGGACAAATTCTACACATGGTGACTAATCAATGCCAATTTAGTGGTGCGCCGAAGGAAGATCCAAATGAACATCTACGTACCTTTAATAGGATCTGCACACTATTTAAAATCCGAGAAGTGGAGGATGAACAGATATATCTCATGTTATTTCCCTGGACTTTAAAGGGAGAAGCCAAAGATTGGTTGGAATCGTTACCTGAAGGGGCGATCGATACATGGGACGTTTTAGTTGAAAAATTTCTTAAACAATTCTTTCCGGCATCTAAAGCCGTAAGACTTCAAGCAGAAATTGTTACGTTTACACAGAAGCCAAATGAAACTCTATATGAGGCATGGACAAGATATGGAAAGTTGTTAAGAGGATGTCCGCAACATGGTTTAGACACCTGTCAAATAGTACAAATATTCTACCAAGGATGCGACATCACTACAAGGAAAGACATAGATATAGCAGCTGGTGGTTCTATTATGAAGAAAACCGAAACTGATGCTTACAAAATTATTGATAACACTGCTTCCCACTCACATGAGTGGCACCAAGAAAAAGATATCGTTAGATCATCTAAAGCAGCTAGAACCGATTCTAGCCATGACTTAGATTCCATTTCCGCAAAGATAGATGCTGTGGAGAGACGAATGGAAAAGATGACTAAAGATATTCACTCAATACGAATTAGTTGTGAGCAATGTGGAGGACCACATTTGACAAAAGATTGTCTCAGTATTGAATTAACAATGGAACAAAGAGAGAATATTTCATACATAAACCAAAGGCCTGGAAATAATTATCAGAATAATTATCAACCGCCAAGACCAATTTACAATCAAAACCAGAATTATAACCGAAATATTCCATACAACAACCAACAAGGTCCTAGCAATCAACAAGTATCCAATAATAATTACAATCAGCAAAGACCTAATTTTCAAAACAAACCACCACAACAAACCGATGATAAAAAGCCGAATTTAGAAGATATGATGACGAAGCTAGTTGAAACTCAAACGCAGTTATTCACATCTCAGAAACAAACTAATGAACAAAATGTTCAAGCATTTAGAAATCAACAAGCTTCTATTCAAAACTTGGAACAAGAAGTAAGTAACCTACCAAGGTTAATAGGTGAAAGAAAATCGGGAAGTCTACCTAGTGATACAAATGCTAACCCCCGGAATGAAACAGCTAAAGCCATTACCACAAGAAGTGGTACAACACTTAAACCACCGGAAATACCTGTAACTTCTGATGAAACTATTCCTACTCCACAAGAACCACAACCTGATCAAGATAAGAAAAAAGAACCGGTAGTTGAAAAGGTTAATGAAGATAACACAGTTAAGGCTAAACCTTATGTTAAACCATACCAACCACCACTTCCTTACCCGAGTAAAATGAAGAAAGAGAAACTTGAAGCCGAGCAATCCAAATTCTTGGATATGTTTAAACAGATAAATGTAAATCTTCCTTTCATTGATGTGATTTCAGGAATGCCTAGATATGCTAAATTCTTGAAAGATCTAATCTCAAATAGAAAGAAAATGGAAGAACTCTCGGCTGTTACTATGAATGCTAATTGTTCAGCAGTGCTGTTGAATAAGATACTAGAAAAATTATCTGATCCTGGAAGTTTCACAATTCCATGTTTTCTGGGTAGTCTTAGTTCAATAGAAGCATTGGCAGATTTAGGTGCTAGTATAAATTTAATGCCGTATTCACTATACACTAAACTAGACCCTGGAGAATTGAAACCAACCAGAATAAGCATACAACTAGCCGATAGATCAATAAAATATCCTAGAGGGATAATGGAGAACATGCTAGTTAAAGTTGGTACTTTAGTATTTCCAGTAGATTTTATTGTTTTGGACATGGAAGAAGATTCTCAAGTTCCTCTCATATTAGGAAGACCATTCTTAAACACGGCTAAAGCAATGATAGAGGTGTTCGGTAAGAAACTGACCCTAAGTATAGAGGATGAGAGTGTTACCTTTTCAGTTGATAGAGCAATGCAACAACTGCAATCTGCAGATGATACATGTTATTATATTCAAACTCTAGATGCACATGCAGAATTATTAGAAGAATTTCCAGAATTACAAGGAACAGGAGAATGTTCTTTAGGAGAAGGTAATGAACCAATTGATGAAGCTAAAATGTTAGCTACACTTATAGCTAATGGATATGAACCAACAACAGAAGAAATTCAAATGCTAAAAGAAGAAGACAGATATCGATACAAATCATCGATAAAAGAACCTCCGAAATTAGAGTTAAAGCCACTTCCAAACCATTTGGAATACGCTTATTTACATGGTAAATCTGAATTACCTGTAATAATATCGTCTTCTCTTACTGAAAATGAGAAATCACAACTCATTTCTGTGTTAAAAGCTCATAAACCAGCCATTGCATGGAAGATTCATGATATTAAAGGAATAAGTCCTTCGTATTGCACACATAAAATCCTTATGGAAGAAGGTCATAAAATGTATGTGCAACGCCAACGAAGACTAAATCCTAATATGCAAGATGTAGTTAAGAAAGAGATTATTAAACTGCTAGATGCAGGTCTAATTTATCCAATCTCTGATAGTCCATGGGTAAGCCCAGTTCAATGCGTGCCTAAGAAGGGTGGCATGACTGTCATTACAAATGAGAAAAATGAACTTATTCCTACTAGGACTGTAACAGGATGGCGTGTATGTATTGATTATAGAAAATTAAATGACGCCACCAGAAAAGATCACTTTCCCTTACCTTTCATAGATCAAATTTGGAAAGATTAGCCGGAAATAGTTACTATTGTTTTCTAGATGGATTTTCCGGATATTTTTAAATTCCAATAGCACCCGAAGATCAAGAGAAAACCACATTCACGTGCCCTTATGGTACTTTTGCTTACAAACGCATGCCATTTGGACTTTGTAATGCCCCTGCAACCTTTCAAAGGTGTATGATGGCGATTTTTCACGACATGATAGAAGAATGCATGGAAGTTTTCATGGATGACTTTTCAGTCTTCGGTGATACATTTGAAACATGTCTAGTTAATCTGGAACGAATGCTTATTAGATGCGAACAATCAAATCTAGTACTTAATTGGGAGAAATGCCATTTCATGGTTAAAGAAGGCATCGTTCTTGGACATAAAATTTCAAAAGAAGGAATTGAAGTGGATAGAGCTAAAGTAGATGTAATTGCTAAACTTCCACATCCCACCAATGTTAGAGGAGTTAGGAGTTTTCTAGGGCATGCCGGTTTTTACCGACGTTTCATAAAAGATTTTTCTAAAATTTCCACTCCTATGAATAAACTCCTAGAAAAGGATGCTCCATTCATCTTTTCAGATGAGTGTATCAAATCTTTTAATATTCTTAAAGAGAAACTCACTAATGCGCTAATCATGATAACACCAAATTGGAATCTACCATTTGAACTAATGTGCGATGCAAGTGATTTTGCAATGTGAGCCGTTTTAGGACAAAGGATTGAAAAACGATTTCAACCTATATATTATGCTAGTAAGACGTTACAAGGAGCACAAACGAACTATACAACTACTGAAAAAGAACTCCTTGCTATTGTCTTTGCTTTTGACAAATTTCGATCATATCTCGTTCTAGCAAAAACGGTGGTCTATACCGACCATTCTGCTCTTAGATACCTATTTTCAAAACAAGATGCTAAACCAAGATTAATCCGTTGGATCTTACTCTTACAAGAGTTTGATATTGAAATCCGAGATAAAAGAGGAGCAGAAAATCTCGCCGCTGATCATCTTTCTCGTCTTGAAAATCCCGAATTAGAAGTTCTAAATGAATCGGCCATACAAGACAACTTTCCTGATGAATATCTATTGAAGATAGATTATAATGAAATCTCATGGTTTGCAGACTATGCAAACTACTTAGTTTGTGGATTCCTTGAAAAAGGATTATCGTACCAAAAATGAAAGAAATTCTTCAGTGATATAAAACACTATTTCTGGGAAGATCCACATTTGTTTAAAAGTTGTCCCGATGGAATAATACGCCGATGTGTATTTGGAAATGAAGCCAGTAAAATATTAAACCATTGTCACACAGGACCAACAGGAGGGCATTATGGGCCTCAACTAACAGCAAGAAAAGTTTATGATGCTGGATTCTATTGGCCTACAATTTACAAAGACGCACACCTTCTTTGCAAATCATGTGATGCTTGTCAAAGGGCCGGAAAAATAAGTCAACGTGATGAAATGCCACAAAATGTCATCCAAGTATGTGAAGTATTTGACATTTGGGGTATTGACTTTATGGGTCCATTTCCAAAATCTCATAATAATCTATATATACTCGTAGCCATTGATTATGTATCTAAATGGGAGGAAGCACAAGCTCTCCCAACTAACGATGCACGAGTTATAGTCAACTTTTTAAAACGTCTTTTTGCAAGGTTTGGAACACCGAAAGCTTTAATAAGTGATCGGGGTACTCATTTCTGTAATAATCAACTTGAGAAAGTTCTTAAAAGATATGGAGTAACTCATAAAATCTCCACCGCATATCATCCACAAACAAGTGGACAAGTTGAAAATACCAACCGAGCTTTAAAACGTATTCTAGAGAAAACCGTAGGATCAAATCCGAAAGAATGGTCCATTAAATTGGAGGATGCACTCTGGGCTTTTAGAACAGCCTACAAAACTCCAATTGGAACCACACCTTTTAGACTTGTTTATGGAAAAGCATGTCATCTTCCAGTAGAAACTGAACACAAAGCATTTTGGGCTTTGAAGACATGTAATCTAGATTTACATGAAGCCGGACGTCTACGATTAAGTCAACTAAATGAATTAGAAGAATTAAGACATGAAGCATACGAAAGTTCGTTAATCTATAAAGAAAGAACGAAGAAATGGCATGATAAAAGAATCAGAAGTTCAAAAGAATTTAAAGAAGGAGACAGAGTTCTTCTTTTCAATTCACGATTCAAGCTATTTCCTGGAAAATTGAAATCAAGATGGTCTGGACCATTCATAGTCAAAAGAGTTTTCCCATACGGAATGATAGAATTAATAAATTCAAATGGGATTGAATTTAAAGTTAATGGTCACAGAGTTAAACACTACATAGATAGTCCGATGGAAGTCGACAACGAAGTTAATCACAATTTCGACACCACAGCTAACTAAGTGTGGGGAGAATCAAGTCTTTAAAGGATAATATGTATTTCTGTTAGAGTTAGATTGTCTGTTTTCGTGTAGTTCTCAAAAATGGAACCCGAATGGTCTTTCCCTAGCAGACCCTAAAGAACTAGTCTTCTCCCCCCATTCTGAATTTTTATTTTTTTTAGGTTTTTACGAAATGAAGACTGCCTGTGAACTAAACCATGGTCTAATGCTACACGCTTTGATCACTAAACGTAATAATGACACACTTCCGAGTGAATTAGTATTAGTAATCAGAGAAAGATTGGACAGAGTTAGAAAAGAATCCAGATGCGAAGATAATAAGTTACAATTTGGTAAAGGAAAATCAAAATCCGCAGCAAAAAGAAGAGCACGACACCTAGAAAGATGTCACAAATGCGGAAAATGGTCACATGGAGGTAAATGTTCAAATAATCAAACCTATTCAAACACCGAATTTGTTACTTTATGCAGAGACGGACCGTTCATATGTTTAGAAGAAAAGACACTGAATGCTAGAGGTTACGCCTATGTAGCTATGGAAAACCAATTAAACCGACTATCTTATGAATGGAATAGATCATATAACTAAGAAATCTATTTCACAGGTATGTTTGTACAGTTTTTTTTTTTTTTTTAACCTTTTGATAATAAACGCTAATTTGTTCGCTATAAAGTATTAAATTGGTATTGAATAAAATTAGGTTTGGCGACCGAAATTATTGATATCATTCAAAAATTTATTACATCACTGCGCAATTTAACGTTTATTCTTAAGGTATAAATATCTTTAATCAATCAACCCAAAATATTTCAAAAATTCGTCATGAGTTAAATTAGGTCTTGGAACCGAAATTACTTTACCGAAAAGAGGGGCGCATATTTTTGATAATATTTGATTGATTAAAGTGGGATAAAAAGCCAAAAAGATTTTTAATTTTATTTTTACCATGTTTTTAAATTAATATTTAAATCTTAAATTAATATTGTAAACTTTGTAAAAACAATATTTTTAAAATTGTAAATATTTGAATTTTTAAATTAAGTTTGGTGTGAATTTTTAATTTTTAAAATATGAATTTTTAATTTTATGCATTTCAAATTTTAAGTTTGGTGTGAATTTTTAATAGTAATTTTGAATTTTATATTTAAGTTGTGTGAATTTAAAAACAAAAATTTACTTTATCTCATTAAGTTAAAAATATGATTTTTAAAATTCGTCGTAAGTTGAAGACTAGGTCTTTGAACCGAAATTGCTTTACCCGAGGGAGGGACGAGAACTTTTATTATCATTATTTTTAATCTTATTGAATTAAAGTATGCCAAAAACATTAAAAAACCCAAAAATCTTTACTTTTAAAAACCGCGCTTTGATTTGACAAATTTTAAAATTTTGTCGAGGGACAGACTAGGACAACGATCCGAAACGCCCTCGCTCCTAAAGGAAAACAAAATTTTTAAAATTTAATTAATTATAAGTTTTATAAAGCATAAGGTTTTATATAAAAAAAAAAAAAAAGCTGAAAACACTGTAGCCGGCACCCCATGCGATCGCATGGGGTTTGCACTTGGAACCCATGCGATCGCATGGGGACCAAATGCAGGTCAGAAACAAATACAGCAGCGGGTCTGTTCTTCACACAAAACACACACATACACCCGAAAAAACTCTCAAATCTTCACCAAATTTCGCCAAAATTCACCGTAATTCGTCATTTTTCTTGCTCTAATCATGCCTAGATTCTCATTCTTCAGCAAATTGGTAAAAATTACACCCCTAAACTCTATAAATTCCTAGTTTTTGTGATAATTACCAATTTTTTACCTAATGCAATTTTGTTAATCTCTAGTGTAATTAGTGTTAAATTGTTAGTATTATATGCATGTATAACCTAGATTGATGCTATTTAACATGATTTGAAGCCAAAAACTTCAAAAAATTTAGAAATCTAGGGTTTGTGTTCTTGAGCAATTTGGGACTTTTTGATATAAACAGGTTATGGCCGATTTTTGTCATGAATTATTGCTAAATTGAGTAGTGTAACATGTTTAGATAGTTAAATGATCCAAACAATGATCCTAAACATGATTTTTGGATATTAAAGTGGACTTTTTAAGTCCAAAATTCATGAACTTGATTAATTTGATATATTTTCCATTTGAGACTTGTTTAATTATTAGTAATGAATATTTTGACATGTTATTTGAGTTAAATGCTTATGAATTTTGTATACATTTTCATATGTGCTTATTTGAAAAGTGTAGAATTGTGAAAAATTGTGAAAATGTGTATAAGTTTAATTTTGATTTAACATGTTATAGTGATTGTTTTAAGTTGTTATTTTGCTAACACTAATGCATATTTGGATGCACAATTTTTGTATTTAATGTGTTTTACAGAGAGCCGATACTGGAGGTTCAGGAGCATCATCATCTAGACGACCAGCACCAGCACCAGAACCAGAACCAGAAATGCAACACGAACAAGAACAACAACAGGAACAACAACAGCCTGATCAGCACATACCTTATTATGATCCAGTACAGTTTGTTGATGAATTCATAGTATTCCCAATGAGGCCGCCAGTAGAATTCCCAACGATTCCTGAGCACACTCTACATCCTAATCTGAGATTTGATAGAAGATGGAGAGATTACGAGACATATCAAAGGAACAAATTCAAATTGGTAACAAAAAATGTAGAGGTGCCAAGGGTAATTGATTGGGCCCCTTTGGAAACGGTCCATCTAGCTGACCGTGTTAGATAGCTTTTAGTTCAAAGGTATGGCAGTTCTTCTTTTACAGATTGGGAACGTCTTTTCACCATTCGTAGACCTGTATATAAGGAATGGTGTGTTGAGTTGATGAGTATTGTATCACTTGATACAAATATAGTTAGGATAGATGATAGAAGATTTCTTAGGTTTATCCTTGGCGGTAGGATGTACAGAATGTCCATGCTGGACATGGCCAGGGCCTTACAGATATATACTCCTGGTGAGTTGCTATTACCCGATTGTACAAACTTGATTCATTATGGTGAACGGGTAGATAGTAACTTTGACGTTGACGCCATTTGGAGGCGTATGTCACATTTTGATGTTTTTACACGAGCAGGAGGACACTCCTATACACATATTGACAGAGCCGAGCTTCGTATTATTCATAGATTTTTGGCTAACTCGATTACACAAAGAGGTCATAATAAAGAAAAAATTACCTTATATGATTTATTCTACCTAAAGTGTATTCGGGATCCTAGAAGCTTTGTCAATATCCCTTACTGTGTTGCTTTTTATTTATCTAAAATGGTAGAGGGAATGCAGGACGGGAGTATAATAGGAGGAGGTATTTTTGTTACTCTCATTGGAGAGTATTTAGGTGTTGATAGGAACCAAGGGGGTCCATTACACATTTGTAGAGAACAGGTTGAGCCCTTAGGATTGAAAGTTTATGTGGGTGCTAAGGTATTGAAAAGTAGACGTAACCAGGCAGTACCCTATGAGGGATCTCATCCTCAGGTAGAGAGAGGCTCAGACGAGGAAATGGAGGAGGCGGAAGACATTAGGGATGTCTTTCGAGATGCTATTCTTGACGTCCACATTCGTATAGATGAGGAAGCAATGACGAACGCTGCAAGACATAGTATGTATGAGCAGTGGAACTCCGAGCGAGTATACGAGGATTATAGGCGACGCCAACACGATAGCTGGTTAGTTCATCAGCACCAAATCATGAGCCAGCTATCATATCAGGTACCAAATAACTATGTACCTACTCGACCTGCTCATTTTCCGCCACATAGCCCCGATATCCGACCACCCTTTAACCGGTATGACTATAACCAAGCCTATCAGAACACCTATAACCAACAATGGAACCCACCCGATGAGATGAACTGGAACCCCTATCCAGACTGATTTAGTTCCATTTGGTTATTTTTATGATTATTATGTTTTTATCTTTTGACTTTTTCATGTTTAAACTTATGTTATTGGATATATTTGTGTAATTTTTATTATTTCATTATTATTGTGTACTAATATTTCATATTTAGAATTTGAAAGTGGGATATTAAGTCCCATTTCAAATTGCCGTGCATAATTATATTTGTATGTATGTATATTGTCGATTGTACAAAACAGGGTAAAACAGCGCATTTTCAAAGACTGGCATTAAGTTCAGCAAAAGCTACTAATTTTGACGACAAGATGACAAATAAATGTGATGTAACAACAGACGAAATGAACAAATGATATGCACCATTTATCATTCAGCAAACAAACGCCAATATGTTTGGAAACTTTGGTAAAATTTAATCATTTCTACGCTAATCACCCTCAATAATTTAAATTGTACTGATTTCTTGCAAATGAGGGCATTGCAAGATCTTAAGTGTGGGAAGGGGTTAAATTCTTTCGAATTTTTAAAATTTTTATCTTTATACACTTGGTTACCATTAAAAATACTAGCAACGTAGTAGTTGTATTAGAATCTAGTGCTCTCTGATAATAAAGAACAGCCCTAGTCTTATATACTGACTACCCAATTCTAGTAAAATTTTTCAAAATTTTCAATTAAATGAACTCAAAATCATGTTTATACATATTTATGAACGATAAAACTAGGTGTTAACACCGAAATTATTGTAACCTCGAAAAGGACATAAATTGAGAAACAAACCAAAATGTTGAAATTCATTTAAAATGGAATAGAGGACTATAAAAAGGAAAATAAAAGCCAAGTGTGGGAAAATTTACCAAGTTATCTTAAACATATGTCACATATATCTGTAACAAATAACTGAAAATACTTTTGCTTTGGACTAAACTAAACCATTTTACCCGATGAAAGAAAAGAAGAGATGGATCTACACGATGAATCAATTCCATCATTAAAAGGAAGTAAAGTCTTCCGAAAAAGACACGCGCTTCTTGATTTAGGTCAAGAAGTTGTCGTCTAGACCTGCTGTAGGTTGACGAAAAATCTAGAAAAGTCATCTCTAAAATCAGCTGGAAATCCACGGACCTCAGCATCAAACAGGGTCGCCAAGTGGTCAGACTTATCCTAACCATGAGAGGATCTATCTCGTAAAATGAGGAGGGCGCCGTGCAAATTAGCTTGATAAGACTAATGAATCAGACCCCCAGAAAGGATAATCTCCTTAAAGATTAAAAATCAGCTTTTAAGACTGATATTACTCAATCCTTGAGATTGACTTTAAAGATTGAGAATTACAAACTCATGGAATTCGATGATATCTAAACTCGAGCTTGAACGAGAAAATATTTTGATCAAATTAAAACCGATTTGTTTTCTGAAAACCCATTTTCAATGCGTTCATTACCATTGAACGTAAAATCCTAGGAATTCACCTGAAATTCATTAGGTCACCTGAACCAAATCGGGTGTCAACCGTAAGAACGGTGGTTGCATAGCATGGTCAAAGACAAGACCTTGTGCCAGAAAATTATAAGGGTGAGCTTTACTATTGCTCCTACCAAGGATAGTAATTGCGTCCGACACGTTATAGACCATAATTAAAAGCATGTCAGGGGACATTGCCTTAACAGTTGCTTGTTCAACGCTTTCCTTTACAACCGGACGGTAGTTTATCGAAAGGTAATATACGGGACAAGTAAATTGGACGTGTCGCTTTCCTAATACAAGGTTAGCAAGTGGGTGACACAAAACCGCAAGTTTTGAGCTAAAATTTTCAAATCTGAAACCCACCAAACCCACAAAAATATTTTGCAAACACCGGTGAAGGGTTATTCCGGAAAACTTATCTAGGGTAAAAGCTAGATTGAATTTTCAAAAGATCAAATATTTTCATAAAGATCCAATTTCCTTAAGGATCTACATTTTCATAGTCATGTGGGACTGTAAACCGCCTTTCAAATGTGCACTTTGCTTTGGAAACCGAAAGTAAATCGGCTATTTGATTGCAAGTGTCGTTGACCTAAACCCGAGGCAATTGTAGATGACACACCCACCTTTAACCATGGTTCTATCGTTACTATCATTGTTTATACCGCCGTATAGAAATCACTGATGTACAAAGTGTGAAGAATAAAGAAGTGATTCTAGTATTTCAAGACAATATTGCTTGAGGACAAGCAACGCTCAAGTGTGGGAATATTTGATAATGCTAAAAACGAACATATATTTCATAGCATTATTCCTCAAGAAAGACAAGCTTTTAGTTGCAATTGTTCTATTTACAAGTGATATTCGTTTAAATAATAAAAGGTGAAGACAAAAGACAGATTCGACGAATTGAAGACGCAAACGACCAAAAAGCTCAAAAGTACAAAATACAATCCAAGAGGTTCCAATTATTGATAAGAAACGTCTCGAAATTACAAGAGTACAATATTCAAAACGCAAAGTACAAAATATAAAATTGTACGCAAGGACGTTCGAAAATCCGGAACCGGGACCAGAGTCAACTCTCAACGCTCGACGCAACGGACTAAAAATTACAAGTCAACTATGCACATAAATATAATATAATATTTAAATAATTCTTATAATTATTTAATATATTATATTATTTATAAAACCGTCGGCAGAAGAAAATAACCAAATATGAGCCTCCCCAGCTGGTCATGCGATCGCATGGCCTGGAAGGCATAAATCCATGCGATCGCATGAGCCCCAGTTCCAGCCCACATGCCTATAAAAATCGAGCTTTGGTGCACCAAAAATAGGAATCTATCTTTCTCTTCTCTCATATATACGTAAAATATATATATATAATTTATATTTTAATTTTAATTTTAATTATAATTCTAATAATAAGGGTATGTTAGCGAATATTGTAAGGGTGTAAGTCGAAATTCTGTCCGTGTAACGCTACGCTATTTTTAATCATTGTAAGTTATGTTCAACCTTTTTAATTTAATGTCTCGTAGCTAAATTATTATTATGCTTATTTAATCCGAAGTAATCATGATGTTGGGCTAATTACTAAAATTGGGTAATTGGGCTTTGTACCATAATTGGGGTTTGGACAAAAGAACGACACTTGTGGAAATTAGACTATGGGCTATTAATGGGCTTTATATTTGTTTAACTAAATGATAGTTTGTTAATGTTAATATAAAGATTTACAATTGGGCGTCCCTATAAATTACCATATACACTCAATCGGACACGATGGGCGGGGTATTTATATGTACGAATAATCGTTCATTTAACCGGACACGGGAATGGATTAATAGTCACTAGAATAATTAAAACAGGGGTGAAATTATGTACAAGGACACTTGGTATAATTGATAACAAAATATTAAAACCTTGGATTACACTCAGTCGACATCCTGGTGTAATTATTAAACAAAGTATTAAAATCTTGTTACAGTTTAAGTCCCCAATTAGTTGGAATATTTGACTTCGGGTATAAGGATAATTTGACGAGGACACTCGCACTTTAAATTTATGACCGATGGACTGTTATGGACAAAAACCAGACGGACATATTAAATAATCCAGGACAAAGGACAATTAACCCATGGGCATAAAACTAAAATCAACACGTCAAACATCATGATTACGGAAGTTTAAATAAGCATAATTCTTTTATTTCATATTTAATTTCCTTTATTTTATATTTAATTGCACTTCTAATTATCGCATTTTTATTGTTATTGTATTTAATTGCACTTTTAATTATCGTACTTTTTAATTATCGCAAGTTTATTTTATCGCACTTTTATTATTCGCAATTTCATTATCGTTATTTACTTTATGCTTTAATTTAAGTCTTGTATTTATTTTTAATATTTTACATTTGGTTTTAACTGCGACTAAAGTTTTAAAATCGACAAACCGGTCATTAAACGGTAAAAACCCCCCTTTATAATAATAATATTACTTATATATATATATATATATATATATTTGTATTTTTATAAAAGTAAACTAATATAGCGTTAAGCTTTGTTTAAAAAGATTCCCTGTGGAACGAACCGGACTTACTAAAAACTACACTACTGTATGATTAGGTACACTGCCTATAAGTATTGTAGCAAGGTTTAAGTATATCCATTCTCTAAATAAATAAATATCTTGTGTAAAATTGTATCGTATTTAATAGTATTTCGTAGTAAAAATATAGCTATTTTATATACACCTCACACGACATCAGTAACACTAAACAAGTCACCGGGAAAGACTTCCCTTCGATCTCTATACCAACCCCAGACACATATGTTGTGACGGGTGTGATCTTACCATCGGCTACTTCTACACTAACCGGCTTGGGTAGCACTGTAACTGGTAATTTCAACTTAGCACAGAAATCTAGGGACATAAAACATCTATTGGCACCACAATCAAACAATACACGAGCAGGTATTGAGTTGATTAGAAACATACCGGTGATCACTTCGTCGGTTGCCACAACATTCTCAACCGACATCTGAAAAGCTCTAGCCTCTGCTGTTGGAGGGTTCTTCCTCTTCTGACCACTCGAGGCAGTTTACCCTCCGGCTGATGCCGAACGCGCCCCTGACCCTGCCCCGGAACTACCACTCTTCGACGGATAACTAACTGCACGATGCCCTGGTTTGTGACAACTCCAACACACACTATTCGGATATGGACATGCTGAAGACTCATGCCCAACAACACCACACTTTAAACATCTTCTTGTAGCTTCAGAACACTGACCACTATGAGAAGATTGACATGTGTGATACCAATTTCCTTTACCTGATCCAGACCCAGAACTACTCTGACCACTTTTACCCTTCGATTTAAATCCACTAGACTTCTTGGATTTAGATCCTGATTGACCAGATACTTGCCCACCTTGTTGTAGCACATTACCAAACATTCTGTTTCTGGCAGCCTGAACATCACTTTCTACCATCTTAGCCATCACAACAGCTTGAGACAATGATGTAGCTGTTCTAACAAAAGTTCGGTACTCTGGCAAAATGATATTAACAAAATGCTGGATACGAGACGCTTCGTCTGGCACCCATTGTTGTACAAACCTCAATTTATCCATATACTTCTCTACTACCTCATCGATCGTCATTTGAGGTGTCATCTTCATTTTAAGAAACTCAGTCTTGATTCGGTTCATATCAAACGGATTACAATACTGTTTACACACCTTCCCATGAAACTGCTACCATGTGATCATACTCACTTGCTCTTTCGGTATACTGGAAATCAAAGAATCCCACCAAATCATAGCCCTACCTTTCAACAGTCGACTAGCATATGTTACTTTCAACTCAGGTTCACACTGATTCGCTTCAAATACCCTTTTAATTTCTCGCAACCAATTGAGAGTTACAGTCGGATCAGTACTTCCAGAAAACTCAGAGGGTTTGCAATCACAGAAGTTCTTATAAGTACACTTTTTGGGTGGTTGCATGTAAGGTTGTTGGAACATTTGCATTTGGTATGGATTCATCATCATGGGATTTTGGTAAGTAAAAGTGTTTTGCTGTGGCATATAGTATTGGTTAGGTATTTAATTCTGAAAATGGTTTTGGTGCACATTAGGTATCATATGGGATTGCGCAGTTGGGAATCCAGGTGGTGTATCATCATTTCTAGAATGCCTCGCTAATTCAAGCTCATTAATTTTGTCTTCAGCCTCTTTTAGCTTGCTTTCTAACTGAAGGATGTAACTATTCTGATCATCATCAGACTCAACACCCTCTTCTGGTGCTCTGAATGTTCCGGGATTGGATGGGCCAGTTGCGTTTCTATCAGCCATACCTGTGCTACAAAACAGCTTACACAAAAGTTTAGTGGATATCAGTTAGTTCAAGCACAACTAGCACACGTATATCCTATTTTTTACTTAGCCCCCCAATCCCACAGACATGTTTGACTTGCCTCAGGGTTTGGGAACAAAATACGCGCACGTATTTGCTGCCAAACCTTGCTCTGATACCAACTTGTAACACCGGCCATTTTTTTATACACAGCGGAAGACTTTATTAATAAACACAGTATAGGTCATGTCATTATTTTAATCCATGTAATTAAGTTTAAGTTTACACCACGGTGTTACGTTATCATAAAACATTATTTATACAAAAGTCCACATCAGAGTTGGGTTGTCAAACATGTCTTCTGCAACAACACCCATCCCGACTAGCAGTACCTAAACCTGCAAGAGGAGAATATGTGGGGGATTAGCGCACCGCTATTTGAATGGAATCTATCTAACTGATATAGCTTAAGCCACACACAAGCTATATACTAACAACAACACTTGCTAACTACCAACTAGCATACAATAAGACAATACGAGGATCGGCGGCTTGTACGAGCACACGACTCCCAGCTGATCGGGCCTGAGTCTACCGATAGTCCCTGCTACTCAATTCACAGTATAGTTATCCAGATGCAGGGGATGCATCGTTCACACTTTACTCCACAATCAGTAGCCTATGGACCCAACCTCCCCTAGGCACGGTTGACCTCATACGGACTCTAACCTCTCCTAGGCACGGTCTCGAGTCCCCAGTCTCCCTAGGCTCGACTGGTGCCATTCACACAGTGTACACATAATTCACATACAACATCAGGCATACTATTTAATTCTAACATGACAATTTCTACACTATGCATGGTAAAAGAGTCAACCACAGTAGCAGGATATGCTACTTAAACTCTATCCGGAGATAGACCCACTCACCGAATACCAGCAACTAGCTCAGATAATCTATCACTGAGTGGCTTCCTTATCCTTATCACCTGAACATAAGGCAAATCAAGTTAGTTTCTGTCCGTTAACACAAAACAGCACAGTACAGAAAATCAGTCACAAAAAGCGCCGCTAAAAGTCCACCTAACACTTATGCACTTTCAAAATTTACATCCTGAACACCAAAATACAAACGGGCAACATAACGGCTAGAAAAAGGCACTTTGGTAAAATATTCTACCCTGGACACACAGTCGGTCGACTGTCTCCTCAATCGGTCGACTGACGTAGACAGTCGGTCGACTGTTGACACAACCGGTCGACTGACTTTCCCAATCGGTCGACTTATTTGGTATATCCACAATCGGCCGAAAATCAAACTCAATCGGTCGGTTTACTCGCCAGTCGATCGACTGTCGACCGACAGTCGGCCGACTGTGTTCATCATCTGTAGATTCTGAACACAACCTACGGACTTCAAGCTAAATTCACCAAAACTCGATCTAGAGCTCGTTTCCGACACCAAAACTTACCACAACTCAATTACTACATGTTATAGACTATAAACCCACAAAGTTTTGACCATAACAACATCAAATCCATGGATTTTGACACAAAATCAAGTTTTTGAACAAATACACTTAAAAACACCATTTTAACACTAAATTGATCATGAAAGCTCATGATTCATACCTTAAAAGAATCAGTAGAGTGTAAAGAACATGATTTCAAGACCAATTCGAGCTCAAGATCAACAATGGGGAATTAGGGTTTGGTTAGGTGGGAGGGATGAAGGTACGGTGTTTTGGTGAATTTTCTAGAAATGGGAAGAAAATACAGCACACTAGTCACTTAATTGGGTTAATTCCCACACTGTGCAACACACGGATATTTATCAGTTATCAGATATCTTTCGTACCTCGTTAGGCGGCCCTAACGGAGTCCAAATTAAATAAAAAAAACCTGTTCTGTAACCCTTGTCACAAACTGGTCTTAATCAAATAATAAAATAACACTATTCACATAATTAAAATAAAAACATATAAAACACATAATAAAACCCTAAGGGCAAAATAGTCCACTTACAACTAGCCCGGGTTTCAGTCTGTTACATAAAGTTGTATTAATATTGCAAAATCAAATAACATAAATTTGTAACCCATAATATCACAAACAAACAATTATTATTATTATTATTATTATTATTATTATTATTATTATTATTATTATTATTATTATTATTATTATTATTATTATTATTATTATTATTATTATTATTATTATTATTACATCGTATTTTTAAAAACGACGATATCAACATCGAATGCTCTCATTTGTTACGCACACACGCGCGTTAGCCGGAAACCCAAATCGTGACAATTTTGGTAGTACTATCGAAGGTTGGGAAACCCCCAAGAGACCTTTCCAAATCGCCAAATCGTATTTGATGTTGGCAATATCAAAGGTTGAAAACTCTTTGCTTGGAGTGAGAATCGAACCTGGGTTGACAGTACCCCAAGTTAGATCTCACCTCATACCTCTCAAACAATGCTTCGGTGATTTATTACTACATATTTTGTTGATATTTAATATGCGTAGAAGTATGTTGAAGTAGAGAAAAAAGTTACTTGATTTCACATAAGCAAGATGGTTTAAAAATGGAATGGTCCGGAATTTAACAAAATACGGAGGTTTATGATGAGAGAGAATTATAGAGAGAGAGAGAGAGTTTCAAACACGAGGGGTGAGGAATCAGGCGGGCACGAGTGGTAATCGAGGGAAATACAATGGAGACTCTAGGATCGATTATAGGTGGATATTCGGTTCATGATTCACGTCGTTCATGTTCTTCAATTTTCCAGAAAGTTGGGGAATCACATATCTATGGAGAGTGTTTAAAGGGTTTGGATCAGTAAGGGATATATACATTGCAAGAAACCGGCTCAGGAATGGCCATAGGTTCGCCTTCGTCCATTTTGGGGAGGTGAAAGAAGAAGACAAGCTTCTAAGAGGGCTGGAAAGTATCAGATTTGGTGACAGAATGATTAGGGTTTTCAAAGCTACCACAAGAAAGGAGGAACCAGGTCAGAACAAAAACCCTAATCACCAACATATTGGATTCGCAAAACAAGGGTACCCTAATCGATCACATAACAGCCATGTCAAGGATGGAAGATCTTTCAGGGATGCGGTTCATAAAGTTGGTGACCTGAGAGATGTGCTAGATAAAAAACATGAAAGAAGAAATAACAAATCAACCTCTAAAGATGAGGCGAATGGAGACTTGAGGGATAAGTTGAATCGAAACAAAGATAGCTGCAGGCATAATCATCCAAACAACAGGTACAATCGGTATAGTGCCGCAAAAATTGTGGAGATTAAAGATGAAGATAGCAATGATTCAATTCTCAAATCAGCCATCATTGGGTCCGTGTCGTCTCTTGAACTTCTTGGAAAAATCGATAAGTTATGTATGATGGAGGGTCTGGAAAATTATGCGATAAAATACCTAGGTGGACTCCAAGTCATGTTGGTCATGGATAACCCAACAACCACATTGAACATGATGTCAAACTCTCAGCATTCAATTCGTAGTTGGCTAAAAGTTATTCATAGTTGGGAAGATATGTGTTATAATGGAAGATTAACATGGTTATCGATTAGAAGTGTCCCGATTTCATGTTGGAATGAAAACACCTTTAAATCTATCGCCATATGGTGGGGTTCAATATTGGATACTGAGAATTGCAGCATCATTGACAATCAACATCAAAATCTCATAGTAGGAAAAGTCCTGGTGAAATGTGCATCCTCAAAACCAGTAAATGAGCAGATCATGTTAAAACACAAATCAAAAGTTGTCCATGTTAATGTCTTTGAAGAAGGAGGTAAGGAAGTTGAAATTGACCTTTTCAACTTAAGGGTTCCAGAAGATAAAGATGTTTCAACCCCAATCTCTCCAGAATCGGATGCTAGAAGAGGAAGTAGATTAGATGAAGACGATGATTCAAGTGATAACGAAAACTTTGATGACGACGGGGACACCTACAACTCAGACGAAGATGATGAAGATCCCATTGATGACACATACAATCGTAGTGATTGTAATTTCGACAACAAGCAAGACGGTGACCGGAAAATTGAGGTTGAAGATCAAGAGTCATGTTTGGGGGATGGTGAAAAGGCACATAGCAATTATGATGGGGGTCCCGAAAAATATTCTAGGGTTGATTTCCCACGCGAGGCTGACAAAGATAATGATGATGTCGAAGTTGTCTTGGAAACCCAAGCCACGCGTCACAGAAATCAAAAGTCGGATTTCAATGCTACCAAAACCGTTAAACCTAATAACCCCTCCCATTTCCCAAACTCATCAACCAAATCACCTAGCCCATGTCCTGGCCCAATCCCTAGCCCACGTATACCTGCAAACCAACCATCCAATCCAACTTTCTCCGACCCAAAAAAACAAACCCACAAAAACTCCTTTTTCGGACCCTATCAAAACCTCTAAACCTCCCAATATACATTACCCCATGCAAAGTTATACAGATCCCAAAAAGACATCACATGCTGGGCCTGTTAAGATTTGCTCTAAGCCCATTAAGCCTAATTTTGTTTCCCAGCCCATCTATACACATAATCCAATTCCTGAATCCAAAACTAAAAGTCAAGATCAATTCACATCAAATCCCTCACCTCTGATCCCACACTCGACAGTACCAAATTTACAACCTAATCCTAATTCATCTCCCTTTTCATCACCATCCAACTCAACCTCTGTTGCTCTTCCATCTTCCCTTTCACATACACCCAGTCCAATCTCCAAATTAAACCTTGAAGACCAAACCGATTCTCCTTATCCACCTTGCACGAAAGCCAAACCAATGTCCAGAATTAGCAACCAACATAATGCCAAACACAAACCCAGAGTGAGTAACGCTTCCAAAATGAGCAATCAACAAAACGGGAATCATTCTTCTTCTAGTGTATGCCTCAATTGCATCCGTAACACCCCAGCAAATTGGAAGTCTCCCTCAAGGCTTATGCATATGAAGTCTATTGCTCGTTTGGGCAGTACCAGGAATAAAAGGGAAGCATGCCAAAAATGTCGGCCTGGAACATCCAATCCAATTCCCAAATCTTCAAGGATGGTGGGATCCCATTCGATTTCACAAAAGTCCGTCTCATCTACAAGCATCAATAAAATCAATAATGGTGGCAAGACATGTTCGAGTAACAGCGAAGAGGTACACGAGTATGGAAGAAAGCTCGGCTTGAAATGGCCAGATCAAAAGGGACAAAAACAGTAAGCCCCTGTCCTTAATCTTCTCGAAGTTTTTTGTTTATCATGAAGATTATATCTTTAAATATTAGAGGCTTCGCCAAAGATGGAGCTTTTGGGTGGGTAAAGAATTTGTGTAGAGATGAAAAACCAGACATCGTGGCTTTTCAGGAGACGAAACTAAGTAATGTGAGTAATTTTTGGGCTTCTAACTTGTGGTGGAATAATAGTGTAGGCTTCGTTTAAAAGAATGCAATAGGATACTCGGGTGGGATAATGCTATTATGGGATGTTAATTCTGTTTGTGTAGAAGATTTTGTAGAAGGAGAAAATTTCATTGCAATTAAAGGCTCTTGGGTAAGCTCGAACAAAGAAATGGCGGTTGTTAATGTGTATGGACCGCATGATGATGCGGGTAAAAAGAGAATGTGGGAAGCATTAGAAGGGTTATTGAGAAAAGTAGACACAAGTTGGCTTTTGTGTGGAGACTTCAACGAGGTAAGAGAGGAAGAAGAAAGAGTTAATAGCAATTTCATTCCAAGTCGGGCTTCGAGATTTAATAATTTTATTCTAAATAATGATCTAGTGGAAATTCCTCTCGGTGGTAGAAAATTTACAAGAGTGTGTGATAATGGGTTTAAGATGAGCAAACTTGATAGATTTCTTGTATCCGACAAATTTCTTAACCTTTGGGATGACTTGTCGGCTATTGTTTTAGATCAGAAATTCTCGGATCATTGTCCCATAGTCTTAAGAGATAGAGTGATTGATTTTGGGCCCAAACCGTTCAAGTTTTTTAATGAATGGTTAAATATGGAAGGAGTTGATAATGTTATCAAGGAAGCATGGAAGGTAGAAGCTAAGGGGAATAGAATGGATTGCGTCTTCCGAAACAAGCTAAAAAATGTAAAAAATGCCCTCAAAGAATGGAAAAAGACGAGCTTCAATGGTATAGATCAAGAAATTAAAGATTTCAAGGCTAAAGTAGATGGTTGGGAAGTAATCGCTGAAAATAGATCTTTAAATGAGGAAGAACGTTTGGAATGGATGGAATGTAGGAAACAATGGCTAAGCTAAGAAAGATCAAAAGCAAATATGTTACGACAAAAAGCGAGAATCAAATGGATAATAGAAGGTGATGAGAACTCGAGCTTTTTTCATTCAATTATTCGAAGGAACTACAACAGGAATAATATTAGAGGACTTGTAATAAATGGAGTTTGGAACGAAAATGTGGGTGATATTATGGGTGCGGTTCATAATCACTTTAGTCGACAATTTGAGAAAAAAAGTGACAACAGGCCTTCGATGTCCGATTTACACTACCAAGTTCTGACAGATCAGCAGGTGACACAGCTTGAACTCCCCTTCACGATAGATGAAACGTTTGAGGCTTTAAAAGATTGCGCAAGTAACAAAGCCCCGGGTCCCGACGGGTTTAACATGCGTTTTTTCAAAGAATATTGGGATACGATAAAGAATGATCTAATGAACGCTATATCTTGGTTTTGGGAGAAGGGTGAAATCTCAAAAGGTTGTAATGCTTCATTTATATCCCTAATCCCAAAAACAAAAGATCCTCTCGGTCTTAACGATTATCGACCCATTAGTCTTATCAGAAGTTTTTATAAGATAGTATCGAAAATGCTATCTAATAGAATACGACGGGTTATTCCTAATGTCACTTTCTTAAAAGGCCGTTATATCTTAGATGGAGTCCTGATTGCTAACGAGACAATAGACTTTTATCGAAGAAATCATAAAAAGGGGTTGATTTTCAAAGTTGATTTCGAGAAGGCCTTCGATAGTCTTGATTGGGATTATTTACTCGAAGTTATGAAGTGCATGGGTTTCGGGGATAGATGGTGCAAGTGGATATTGGCGTGCTTGAGTTCGGCTTCGATTTCGATTCTCGTCAATGGTTCCCCGACTATGGAATTCACCATGGGGAGAGGGGTTAGACAAGGAGATCCTCTCTCCCCGTTCCTTTTCATCATGGCGGTTGAAGGACTAAACATCCTAGCAAAAGCTGCGGTAGATAGAGGTTTATACAAAGGGGCGGAAGTCGGAAATAATAATATTGTTGTCTCGCATCTTCAATATGTGGACGACACCATTTTTTTCGGGGATTGGAGTTATGACAACTTGAGAAGCCTCATGAACTTGCTTAAATGTTTTGAATTAACATCGGGTCTAAAAGTCAATATAAGCAAGAGTTGTATCTATGGAGTTGGCATTAGTGAAAACGAGTTGTCCACGTTAGCACACCACTTCGGTTGTAGAATTGGGAATTTCCCATTCATGTATCTTGGGCTTCCTATCGGGTGTAGAATGAAAAATCTAAAAGATTGGGAAATTGTCATCAAGAAATTTAAAGATAAACTATCGGATTGGAAATCACGCTCGATTTCATTCAGGGGTCGAGTAACACTTATTAAATCGGTTCTCTCGAGTCTTCCATTGTATTACTTTTCGTTATACCGTGCCCCGCCATGTGTGATTAAAGAACTTAAGCGAGTGAGGAGAGATTTTTTTTGGGGTATTTCCGGGGAGGGAAACAAAATTAAATGGGTCAAGTGGGAGAAAATTATGTTGCCATATTCGGATGGAGGGCTCAATATGGGCTGTCTAAATTGTAAAAACTTAGCCTTATTATGCAAGTGGTGGTGGCGGTTCCATAATGAACCTACATCTTTATGGGCCAAAGTCATTGCTAGCATATATGGGCCTTGTGGGGGTATTAATCTTAATCCCAGTGCCTCACAGATTTCTTTTTGCAGCTCCTGGTGTTATATTCTTCGTGCAGGCAGAGCACTTTCATCATTAGGAATCCCTTTCAGTAATTCTTTCAAGAAGGTGATAGGCGACGGGTCATCAACGCTTTTTTGGAAAGATTTGTGGATTGGAGATACAACCCTAGAGTTAAAGTTCAACAGGCTGTATCAATTGGAAACAAACAAAGACTGCAGGGTGTGTGATCGAGTTTCATGGCTAGATCAGGGGCCTGCTTTCGAGTGGGAATGGTGCAGAGATCCGACGGGCAGAACCAGAGGCGAACATGATAACCTCATTCAACTGATCACAGGATTTTCGCCAAGTTGCAGCAGCTCAGATTCTTGGAGATGGGTCATGTCAACAAACGGCATCTTCACAACAAAGAAATTAAACAACATAATCATAGATAAAGTGTTTGAAGGCGAGAAAAGTCAACCCGAAACAAGTCGAAACCCTTTAATCCCAAAAAAGTGGAGATATTTATTTGGAGAGCGCGGAAAAAAAAGACTTCCGACTTTGTGCGAACTCGATAAGCGCGGAGTAGATCTTCATTCGGTAAGATGCTCGATTTGCGATGGTGATGTTGAAAACATTGATCATGCCTTAATTTTTTGTAAAAATGCCTATGATGTTTGGTAAGAATTTATAAGTGGTGGGATTTGGGACCATATGTCAATACGAGTATAGCCGAAACATTTGCAGGATCAGTTAACCAAAATATGTCGAAGATCGGGGCATACATATGGCAAGCGGTCGAGTGGATATGTGGATATCTTATTTGGAGAAACCGCAACTCAAAGGTTTTTAAAAATAAGAGTTCATGCGTAGCTTCGTTGGTAAATGAGATACAAATTCTAAGTTTTGATTGGATTTCAAAGAGATTGAAAGGCTCGAAAATCGACTAGGTTTCATGGATAGCGAATCCACATCAGTACCTTTTTATCACTTAGGAGTTCTCATTGCTAACTCAGCAGCCTAGTTTGTTTAATCACCTTTGTGTCTGTATAAATGTAGATGTGATGTTTTAGGTCATGGGTTGTATTTGCAACCTTCTTTTGTAACCTTGTTTCATTTCATTAATATAATCAATCTTATTGCTGTTCAAAAAAAAAAAAAAAATGGAATGGTCCGATTTGTGTGATGGGGATCTTAATTCCAATAGGTTGCCTATTGAATATTAAGCGAAGTAGTAGATTATAACAATATGGCTAACTTTAATGCTTTTATTTGTAAAGCAAATCTTGTCCGTCAAAGTGTGAGCAATTTTTGTGTGATTGATGGAACATCAATGGGGTTATGGCTTCATCTATTGTGGAATCATTTGGGTTATGCATTCATCTGTGGAACTTTCATTTCAATGGAAGTATGATATGAGTATAAAAGCTAATGGATTTTGGAGTCTAATTGGGCCCGAAATTTTATGGGAAATTTGGTTAGCGTGGAATGATGTGGTGTTCAATGGAATTTACTATTGTAGGGTCACTTATGCTTCGCTTATAAAAATTAAGGTGTCTGAATGGCTTGTCAATTCTAAGGAGTGTTCAATTCACCAATTTTACATATGGTTAAGCCAACCTTGGTTTCTATTGGTTTCTATTATAAAGGAAATGGGCATGAAAGGACTACTGTGAGCATCAATATGGTGATAGTGGTTACTTTGGTTTGACTATGTAATGTTTGTAATGTTTTGCAAGTGTACTTCCAATTGTGTATTGCATACAGAAGTCAGAGAAATTGGTTGGATGTGATGTTTGTAAATCCAAACCATTTAGTATGTAACTAGTGAAATGACACGTGAAATCACGAGTTTGTTTAAACGAAACAATTTAATGACAGGTTTTAGGTATTAAGTGAATGTAAATGATAAAGTCATTTATTTTAATGACATGTTTGACTAAGAAACTTGTCGTTTTTTTTACAAATATATAGAGACATGTATTTTCGTATACATATGTAACGTAATTAATTTCGTAAAAAGAATCCATATTTGAATATTAATAATATAATAATTATAATAATTATAATTATACTTATTATATTAAAAGCAAATAATAATAAAGTTCGCTCAAAGTTGAGTATTTATATTCTTAATAATAATAATAATAATTAGTAATAATAATTGTCTTTTAAAATTTTTTAGAAAATTAAAATACAGTTATTATATAAAAGTTGTACAATATGCTTTAAAATTTGGGTGTTCTGTAGAAGATTTTACAATTTAGGAGATATTAGTATTTACTTTTATAAAAGATTTTGTATTACTTATTTAATTAAATTAATATAAAATTATGACATCATCATTATAAAAATTAAAGGGTAATTAGCTTAATGATGACATTATTTCTGTTTTTTTTCAAAAAAAAAAAAAAAAAAGTGTGATGGGAAACTTATTGGACAATACTAGGTAAGGCACTTTTCGACCGATAGGTATTGAAGTTGACATTTTTTATATTTTTTATTTTTAGGTTGAAAAATTGTAGTACTACATGTTTATTGGCATGTCGACGTGAAAAACGAGGTTGGTTTCCTTAATCTTATTATGTCGTTTGATTGAACAAGTCGCGACTTTACATAGCATGCGTCTTGACGTTAGTTTGGTTATATCAATCAAACATGGTAGCTCGAGTAAAGCAACTATAACATTTTTTTTTTACATCAGTTTGGAACTCCCATGAATACTAAACTATCTACGCGTTTATCTCCTGAGTTCCATAACCTGTTAGAAAATAAAGCAAAAGGAGATGTACTTGAAATGGAAAGTGGACTTTTGGATCACATGAGATTCCTTTCTATGATTCCCAACGGCTACTACAAGCATCTAATTGTCCTCTTTCCTAAATTAGTCAAAGTTGAATAGTTTCATAAAAGTGTTAGGCTCATTTGCTAATTTCACCATATAGCCGTTTAAGACTAAGTAACATAAATGGTTAGCTTTGTCAATTGTAAAAAGGAACCATCTATTCACAATGTAACCCATTAAGCTTTCTCTCTCATTTATCTTATTCAAGTTCATCAATTTAGATCAGTAAATTTCTTTAGTCTTTTACTCCTTAGTTCATAATAAATTCAGTATCAATCAAATATTTCCGCATACGGCATATCAATTCTTAACATACCCCGCCCCTCAACTACTGCCTCGAAGAAAACCCGAACCAATCCGAGGGCATGACCGGTATAACCCCCCTCCCCGTTGCCCCGCACCAAGTGAAAGACGACCTGAGTGGATACTTCAGACCAGAGATAATATTAAGTGAAATGTTGCAGCCCAGCGGAGTCAAATTCCTAACCTCTTGCTAAGAGAAGCCGGCTACTACCAGTTAAGCTACAATTCAATATTAGCGTTAATTTTGAAAACATCAATGTTAGCGCGCAAGTTCGACCCATGTCTTAGTTCGACCCATGTCTTCATATTTCCTTCTTATGTTGACACCGGTGATAAAAGTAGTGAGAACATCTCAAGTTATGAAATTAAGTACTTGTGAATATTGCATTGATATTTGTATTTTAATTAGTTATATAATAATATACTATAGTGGGTCCAGTAACCAGTTATTGAGAAACTCCATTCTGAATCCACACCTAACGCCTTTCGAGGGCGCCGTTGGCAACGCCGATGCCCTCGGTCAACCTTGTTTTCCCCCTTCCAAACATAATAAAGAATGTGCAACATCTTACGGATGTAATCGTTTAGTCTCATTCAATGTCGAATGAAAGTGATGAGGTGACGCCAATGTGATCGTCAATTCTAAGAAGGAAGTGTCGTCTAAACCCGCTTTTTAAACTTGACGGTTAGACCCTCAAATTATAAGCAATCAACCAATTTTCATACTAGATATGAAAGTTGCATAAATGTTTCATTTTTGACTTTTTCGATCACTGTTTTTTGATCAACTCAAAGAGACTGTAACCTTTCTCCTTTAATGAATGAACTTTTCAAGCACTTGTAATAATCCTACTTCAGAAGCAATAATCCACTCCATCTTTTCATACATAGAAACGCATGCATAGACTTACACAAGCACAATGTGTATACACACAAAGATGCATACAAGTGCATATACAAATACAAACACATACATCACAAAACCTAGTGTTCAGATAACACAACTAAATTGGAATTGAACAAGTGTACAATCTAAAACGATACATAAACAACATAAAACTTAACGAGAACGCGGATTTTAAAGTCAGTAATACTAACTTTAAATCCTGTTATATCATTTTTCACCTTCATCATCATCGTCTTCTTCTGGTGCACCGATGTCATCACCAATGCCTTCAAGCAAAGCATCTACATCTTCTCCCAACTCCATTAACCGCACACTCAGCTTCTCCACTTTACTCTGTTCTTGACCAAGGCAAACAAGCAGATCACCCAGTTCCGCTTCACTCTCTTTCTGAGCGTTTTCTTTCGCTTCTGCTTTAATAGCATCGAGATCCAAACTTAACGTTGACCCTCCATTCTTCAATGCTTTTACTTCATTTTCTAAATTGTAATTCATCTGTTCTATACTATTGTATGCATCAGACAAGCTCTTTAAATCACTTTCTATTTTTACAGATAACTCTTTGTAAGATGACGCTTCAGTTTCAACCTTGGATTTCTCTGTTTTAAGTATTTCGATCTGTTGAGATGCTTCTAGAAGATCTCTTTTAAGTTTTTCTATTTGGACCTTTTCTGAACCACCATTAGGTCTAGGTTCACCATTAGATGAACCACCTCCACCTGCATTGGCTAGGTCCCCGGCTAATGTAGCATTTCTATTAACAAGGTCATCTATCTCTGAGCATTGTTCCCCCAAAAACGATCTGAGCCGTTGGATATAATTAGCATCCGGTTCATCTTTCATCTGTTCCAACTCGGCGCGAATTACAGAAACGTTGTTTTTCGGGCGACTATATATCTTTACAATCCCGTCTCTAATACCATTTTCAAGATTCTTAATAAAGTTGACAAATTGAGAGTCAAACATTTCAACAAGCATCGGACGGTCCTCGTTCTTATCATCACTTGCCACGTCATCATAGTTGTCTTCCAATCCCATTTTCGTAAATGGCTTGTTGGATTGAACGGGTTTTGAGGATGAAAAGCCGAAGCTTTTTTGCATCTCATCTAGTCTAAGAAAATATGATGGGAGACCGATTTTTTGACTTATGGAATCAACTATGGTATAAGCATCTTTTCCCGACTCGATTGATTTATTAAAAATAACACATTCTCCTAAAAGCACAGCCGCTAAGCATCTCACGCAAACGGTTGCACCAACATTTGATACTAAGTCGATTAAAAATGTTAAGTGAGGGGCAGAATTCAGGAATGAATGCACTGCATTTGGGCAATCAGAGAGCCATGTAACGAGTAGTTTCAAGATTATCGGTTGGACGTATATATTTTTCGGGGAACTTGATTTTATATCTTTGCCCTTGTTGGAAGATGCAAGAGCCAAGTATTTTACCATCCGGTGCAATAGGGGTTCGGAGGATCCTAAAGAGGGTGTTGGTGACTCGAGTTCAATTTTTAAAACCTGAATAAAATGATGAAAGGGTAAAAGGGACAATAGACTAACATAGAACTTTTAGAATTCTTATATAAAAGTAAAGGCATGCGTACAAATGAGATTGCGTACCTTATCCTTGCAATGAATATTATCCTTTAGTACATAAGAAAGAACACTAGCAGCTCTGCACGTTGTCTAAAATATAACACTAAATCACATGATTTTGCACACAGCTGTTTGAGTATTTGAAAAGGTGTAACTATAATAAAGCTCATAAAATGGGAAAAAATAAAATAGAAAATTCTAGTGAAAAATAAAGATACATATTGTAAAATGGGATTGATGGTGTCTCAACTAGGTTATAAGAACCAGTCTACACGTTTTATTTACCCTTTTGATTATAGGTTTTATTTTATTTCAGCTAGCATGAAACCAATTAAATCAGATAAATTAAATTTCAGGCAGGATTTAAAACCCATGAAAATTTGATGTTACCATTTTCATGGCGTCTCAATTTTATTTTTAGTTTTATTTTACTTTTTTAAAAAAAAATTTCCTACTTATTGGCCGGAGGCCCACTCGGAAGCAATCTCTCTATCCGTCGAATACAGAGAGGGATGACTTTCTCTACTTTTGAGAGTGTTTTCACTTTGGGTGGAGAAATGACTTGTCTTTATTCTCGGATAGGGGAAAGACTGTCTACATCTTACCTCCCCATACACCACTTATGTGGTATTGGGTTTTGTTGTTGTTGTTGTTGTTGTAATCAAAAGCAAACATGTCGACCCAAATAGTGAACACTCGTTATTGCAACTAACAATGATCAGATAATCAGTTCCAAAATGCAGATACAAACAATCCCTTAAAAAGTCCATTTCAAAAGTAGATCTACAGTTTAAAGGTTCACATTACCTCAAGGTCTACATCATGTTCACTCAAGGTAAGACCATGCAAAAGCATGCTGCAAAAAGAAAATATTAATAAAAAAAATTGTGAGCACGATTATATGTATCGAGCAAAAAACCTTTAAAACATGATAAAATAGTTTTATCAAAAAGAGAGTAAACCTCCCAAATGACATGTTAACGTCCTCCTCAAATGGAGCATGGTTCATCGACAAAGGTTGTGGAATCAGTGTAGATGCTAGCATTTTTTGACCATCACTGTATTGCTGTTCAAGCCAAACATAGCAAGTGATGAACACACGTAAATATTAAAAAAAAAAAAAATGTCCGGTGACGATGTTTGGAATAAGAACCTCACAAAAGCACTTGAAAACATAGTCAGCTGCAATGAACTCTTGCTTACTAGATGTTCGTAAGATGATTCGCAGGATCGAATTCAGAGCTGGCTCCTGCTGCAGTTCATCACCAAGAAATTTGCGTGAAAGAGTGTCACGATTTTGGCGATGTCCGTATAACAGATTACCTATGCATCGAAAAGCCTGAAAGCGTATATATGATTAGCTTTCAGCTCTTGAAAATTAATACAAAATAACGTATAATTATGCTCAGTGAAGTAAATAAGAGGGATCATATTACTGCGCAACGGACAGCAACAGGAGCCCATTGACTTTCAACACCTAGCATAAGTAGATGGTCCAAAACGTTTCTCTGCCATAAGAAATATGATAAGAAACGATTATGAAAAAAAATAATAATAACCTGCAAGTGAATGACATAACTAAGATAGGAATGTAACCTGAACGAGAACTGTTTTGTTATCATTGTATTTTGCTGAATCAGCTTCAGGATCTCCATTCAGCAGTAACCTAATCGTTTCTAAAACACACAGTAGATTTACTGTCTACTGGCAACAATTATATTTTTTAGGACAACATTAAAAAGCCAGTCAGCATCTTTATATAAAACATGCGTTAAAAGGCGTGCCAGAATAATTAAAGCAATGTCTAACCTTTTGTTGAGCAAATTTGTTTGTGCTTCCTCGGAGTTTCAAAATCGATATCAATGAGTCAAAGCCTATAGTCTCCCTAAGCAACACCTATCGCGTGGTCCAAAACAACATAATATATTCAAAGCTTCAACAAGAAGATTGATAAATAGATAAATAAAAAAAGGCCAAACCTGATTGGATGCATTGTTGCGAAGAAGATTATTTAACAATTCAAGACAATCCTGAAAGATGATAAATATTAGTCAATTTGAACTTGATGTTAGCGATTAGATTTATCATTAACTAAATCCAGTGTTCCTGATACATTTTAATAATTAATAATTATAAGTATTATATTAGGAGTTAACTAATCACCTGGACAACAACGCCACCATCTGAGCCTCCCTCTTCATTAATGATACTAAAGATCTTTTCAAAAGCACCTTCAAATACTAGGATTTTTTGAACTTCTGCCGCTTCACGGGTCAAATAAGTGAGAAGTAACAATGCCTCATTCCGTATGGCCTACAAGGAAACCTATAGAGTTTAAAAATAAAGGAATGACAGATATCATAAAGATACACTATGTCATCAACAGTTATATGGGTCCCACCTCACGATCCATAAGCATATCCACAAGTTGAGTCATACCACGAGGAATTGTGAGAATGACTTCTTGTAACCTGGAAAAATTAAATATTTTCTTAAGAAACAGAATATATGGAAAATGTAATAAAAATTTGGCAAGAGAAAATACCTCACGTGCGAGTTCGTTAACAGTGCAGTTAAGAGTTGAAGTGTATAGTATCGTACATAGAAGTCATCCTCTGACTGCCCAAATACTGAGTTACCACTTGTAGGAACACAGAAAACATACAATGTCTGTGTGTGTGTTTGTGTCTGTGTGTGTGTTTGTGTGTAAATTGGATCAAGATAGAAGCCTCACCAGCAGATTCAGAAGATGAGATATGTTTTGCTCATCTCTTGATAGAAGATCTGCATTCATCAAAGCTGGTTGAACTTCATTTTTGTGTAATTTCGCATGTGAAATTGGTGTTAAGGCACTCAAGAGGGTTTCAACAGCCCCACGTACCTTCAATTATCAATTACTAAATAACATTTTAACTGAATGAAAGAGCATTGTGTAAATGAAAGGAATATAAAACATAACAATGAATGAAAGTAAAAGGTTTTTTATAAACACACTCCGGTGTGTTAATATCAGGAGTTAGGTTTTGTTTAAGACAACTGAATGATCTAGTGCAGAATGATTCATAATCTGAATGATTCAAACGTTCTGAATGAATGATAATAACCTGTTTGATAATCATTTGAATGATCAATATGATATTAACATTTTACATGGATAATAATATGGTTGTTTAATAAGTGTTCCTGATATAATTTAAAGAGGATTTACATATAATTTAGGTGCTTAATGGTTCAGCTCTGAATGTTTAAGCACAGGCACCATATATCATTAATTTCAGAAACGAACGCGTTGATGTTGAATTGTCCAACATTCGGCATTTGAACCATTCAATTAAGTGGTAATCAAACGTTTGAGTTAGTCTATTAGGCCTTAGGGAGTGCTTGATTCTATAACAAAATCGTACATAATATATACTGCTGGTCGCGTAATTGCTCATTAAAAAATAGGAGAAGTGTGAAAACTATAACACTACATAACTATAACTATAAATATTAAATATGAAGAAAGCGCTATTAAAAGAAGCTTTCAAACCAGTTCAACGTCTTCACGTTCCTTGAGGACTCCAAACAGTACAGGAAATCCTAGAATAGAAGAAAACAATTATTATTATTATAATTATATTATATTATATTCTAAATCTAAATAAAAGATGAAATAAACACAAATTAACCACAGTGAACAAACCCATTGTTCCAAAAGCCAGCTGGGCAGAATGACTGTCTGCAACGACGGCCTGAAGTTCAGCCATGGCATTTCTTCTATCATCCACCACCTTACCATTATTTATACAATCAAGCAAGCGCTCAACATAGCTATCACGCAAACAATGAAATACATTACTCACAGAACATAATACACATGGCCATGATCATATCAACCAACAAAAATGGCAACACAACTACAACAAACAATCAAACATCTTCAAAATTTGTGATAAAAAGAAGGATGAGGGATCATATACATGTATTTTCGATTAAAATCATAAACTAAGGATACAAAAAATGGGTAAAAATATGAAAATTAACCTATCTTCATTTGAACTTGAATCTTCATTCCCAAACACAAGTCCAACAACTCCCTATGCATAAAAAATCAACCGAGTTTAAGTACCACACTTAATATATATGCAAATAAATTAAAATACATAATCAGTAATTACAATACCTTGTAACCAGAAACTAAATCCATTTTCTTCATCCAAATTAGTTTGATCAAATATTGGAAGCAACTAACTTTATAATCAGCAACAATAATGAAAGACAATTAGAATAACAAGTGTTGATTCAATCAATAAATGCATGTAAAATTAACGAAATATGAATGCGCATAATCATAGTAGAGTGACAAAATATCAAGTATGAATTTGTTACCTGAAATGGTGATTGAAAATTAGGATCAAGTGACAATAACTAGAAAAAGCCCTAATTTACAAAAATTTCAGATAGAGTTAACGATGGGTAAAATAGTCAAATGCGTTTTCGTTTTCTGTTTTCAGTCAAGTAAAACTGAAACACACATACTCCGTAACATATTTGGGCCGGGTTTTTTTTTTTTGGGGGATAAGTTCATAACTTGGGTTATTTCAAAAGTGTGATATTTATTAGAATATATATATATATATATATATATATATATATATATATATATATATATATATATATATATATATATATATTAGATCATTGATCTCTATGATTTGGGCTATGTATTTTGTATGAAAGAAAGAAGAGAAAAAGGAGCTAGGATTGTTTTAAAAATGTTTGGTTATATTTATCAAAAAATTTATTTGGAAATGGATTTTAATTGTTTTTTCAGTAAATATATAGTTCGATAAAGGGGGATGATTCTCACACACACTTTTTTGATCCTCACACACCTATTTTAACCCTTTACTCTTCTAATAATACTCAATTGGTGTGTGAGGATCAAAAAAGTATGTGTGAGAATCATCCCCCTTCGGTAAAAATAATAGCTAAGAGATTGGAAAATAATTATTAAGGGCGGACATCTAAGGATTTTTATTTTTTTAACTATCACACTACGGATTGATTTTTTTTTTTTTTGAACGGCAAGCTTGCATCAGTCCAGACCGAAACCTAGTCATCATTTGCATACACACACGCGTTCGGGCAGGAAATCCGAACCACACTCAGGGGATCCGACCCTTAAACCATCACATACGGGGCAGGCGGGCCGGACCTTAGTAAACTTCGATAAGTTTTTTTCCTTTTTAACGGCGGTCCGGCATCACCTAGAGGGAAATTAAGTATATTCGCGATCATTTGTCACACGATACATATGTGTTGAGCATGACTCAAGGGGCCATGCATCTATATGAGGGCATGAGTGCAACTATCTCAGGAGAAAACCTTCCCTAAAATCGAGCCTACACCTCTTGGAAATGACACAAGCTGACTCCACGAGTCCATGAGAAAATCAATGGGATACTACTCAAGCCAAAGCTCGATGGTGTAAATGTCAATAAGTGAAGTGACCTTTTTTTTAATATATAACTGTGGTGTATAACACTTTTATGCACGTTAACGATAGCTATTAAGGTGGTAGTTAGAAAAAATCCTTTAATATATTTTAATTTATTTTATTTAATCATAATATAAAAAATTAATTAACCCTAACTCGTGTATATACGACCAGATTATTTAGGGTTATTATTTGTTCGTTTAAGAATCATAGTCATACGCCTTGATCGATTTGAAATAAGAATAATTGGTTGTTCTGGTTTTATATTAATAATTTATTTAGAATTATAATATACTTATACATATTTGATGTGTGGAAAACTGACTTTATAGAATCAGTTAAAATATGCGTGAAAAATTGTTTTCCTGCATGATATATCTCTTGTTAAGAAGTTTTAAGATATTAGTGTGGATCATTCATGTGTGGAGTATTTATCGAGACTTTAACTTCATGTTCATGATGTAAATAGAATAGATGAAACTGTAAGTTTGACCTATGAAGTGACATATATACGGACTAGTATATTTGCACTAGTAAAAGATGGTACTTTTAGATTAGTGGGTGGTTATTATAATTAATTAATGGGGTGGTGATATGAAGAGTAAAGTAAATAATGCGTGTCTAAAAATTTTAAAGATACCTTAGGCTATCTTTAGAAAAACTCTTAACTTTTGAAATTTTCCGTTTATATTGATTATAAACGTTTCATATTAATTGATTTTGTTGTGAGGTTTTGACCTCTATATGAGACGTTTTTTCAAAGACTGCATTCGATTTTAAAAACAAACCATAACCTTTATTTTATCGATAAAGGTTTTAAAGCATAGCGTAGATTATCAAGTAATGATAATCTAAAATATAACGTTTTACACACGACCATTACATAATGGTTTACAATAATATTACACATCGATTTAAATCTCCGAATGCAGTTTTTAAACAATATGTTACAAGAATGCTGACTTCAATTCTTGTCCTTAATTTAGCATGCAACAGCGGAAGCTCTTAATAATTATCTGAGAATAAACATGCTTAAAACGTCAACAAAAATGTTGGTGAGTTATAGGTTTAACCTATATTTATCAAATCGTAACAATAGGCCACACGATTTCATTCTTCATAAATAACCATCTGTATAAAAATCATTCATATGTTTGAACACCTGGTAACCGACATTAACAAAAATGCATCTAGAATATCCCCAAAACAGAACCACTCATCTGTAGAGAAAAATCGAAGTACTAAAGCAGTTTAAATTCTCTGACTGGGGATTGTCAAAGCCCGTAGATCTACCTTTAGGATTCACGTCAATTAGTGGCAATTATAATAAACACTAATTCATGGGTTACCAAGTTCAACAAGGGTGATATCCGGTATAGCAATTCAACATAGAATTTAGTTTCAATTACTTGTGTCTATTTTGTAAAACATTTATAAAACTGCATGTATTCTCATCCAAAAAATATTAGATTTTAAAAGTGGGACTATAACTCAATTTCACAGATTCTTAATTCGTCGAGAATTAGACTTGGCCACTGGTCGATTCACGAACCTATAACAAATATATATACATATATCAAAGTATGATAGAAATATATTCATACTATATTTTATTACGTTTTAATGATTTAGGTTTGTTAAGTTAACAATTCAACGTTAGTAGTCCACAGTTAGTAGTACAGAAATAAATCGATATATATATTATCTCGAATCAATCCATGACCCAGTGTATACAAGTCTCAGACTCGATCACAACTCAAAGTATATATATTATTTTGGAATCAACCTCAACCCTGTATAGCTAACTCGAGCATTACCGAATATAGAGTGTCTATGGGTATTCCAAATAATATATATAGATGACGTCGATATGATATGTCAAAACATTGTATACGTGTCTATGGTCTATCAAGATTACATAATATATGTTAGAATACATGTATAATACGATAAAACTTAGTTAAGTTATGGTTAGTATAGATTTGTTACAAATTTCACGTAGCTAAAAAAAGCAAAATTATCCAATTTTGTTTTACCCATAACTTCTTCGTTTTAAATCCGTTTTGAGTGAATCAAAGTACTATGGTTTCGTATCGAACTTGAGTTTATGAAAGTAAACAGAAAAAGTGATGGTTTATAGTCGGAGTTACATGTTACAAGTCATTTTTGTAAGAGGTGTCATTTCAGTCGAAAGAACTATGTCTAGATGACCATTTTGAAAACATACTTCTGTATTGAGTTTAACCAATATTTTTGGATATAGTTTCATGTTCATATGAAATATCATTTTCCCAGAAGAACAACTTTTAAATCAAATGTTATCATAGTTTTTAATTATCCAACCCAAAACAGCTCTCGGTTTTACTACGACGGCGTATGTCCGGTTTTACGGTGTTCTTCGTGTTTTCGGGTTTTAAATCATTAAGTTAGCATATCATATAGATATAGAACATGTGTTTAGTTGATTTTAATAGTTAAGTTAGAAGGATTAACTTTGTTTGCGAACAAGTTTAGAATTAACTAAACTATGTTCTAGTGATTACAAGTTTAAATCTTCGAATAAGATAGTTACATATATAGGAATCGAACAAGGTTATGAACACCATTACTACCTCAAGTATAGTAGGTAAACCTACTGGAAATGATGAAAAAATAACTTGAGCTTCAAAGGATCTTTGATGGCTTGGAAGCTCTTGAAGTAGAATCATGACACGAAAACAAGTTCAAGTAAGAGTACTACTTGAATTAAGATATTTATAGTTATAGAAATCGAATCAAAGTTTGAATATGAATATTACCTTGTATTAGAAAGATAACCTACTGTAAATAATAAAGGTTTCTTGATCCTAGATGATTACTTGGAATGGATTTGAAAGCTTGGAAGTAATCTTGCAAACTTGAAAGTATTCTTGATTTTATGAAACTAGAACTTATAGAATTTATGAAGAACACTTAGAACTTGAAGATAGAACTTGAGAGAGATCAATTAGATGAAGAAAATTAAAGAATGAAGGTGTTTGTATGTGTTTTAAGTCGTGATATATGGATCAGATATAAAGGATGTGCAAGTTTGTTTTCTTGTAAATAATTCATGAATGATTAATAATATTTTTGTAATCTTGCTAAATAATTCATACTAGATTACAAAGAATGGTTCCCACATGTTTAGTGACTCATTAAGGCTGCTAAGAGTTGATCATTGTAGTGTATATACCAAGAGTATATACATCTAAAACCTGTGTATTGTACGAGTACGAATACGGGTGCATACGAGTAGAATTGTTGATGAAAATGAACGAGAATGTAATTGTAAGCATTTTTGTTAAGTAGAAGTACTTTGATATGTGTCATGAAGTCTTTCAAAAGTGTATTAGTACATCTTAATACATTACATGTATATGCATTTTAACTGAGTCGTTAAGTCATCGTTAGCCGTTACATGTAAGTGTTCTTTTGAAACCTATAAGTTAACGATCTTGTTAAATGTAATTAATCCATTGTTATTATACTTAAATGAGAATGAGATGTTAAATTGTTATGTTAACATGATAACATGGTGTATGAATATATCTTAATATCATATATATATGTTAAAATACTACTACAACGATAATCGTTATATATATATATATATATATATATATATATATATATATAGTGGTAGGATCAAGAGGGAAGTAACCAATCGGGGGGCAGCGGGGGGAAGCAAAAACTTTTTTTTTTTTTTTTAAAAAACTTTGTTCACGAACATTATAGATGGGATGAAAATATGAACATTTAGTAGAGACACTTTTTGATAAATATTTTTATTTTTGCGAGAAAATGCTCGAAGAAGTAATATATAACAATTATCGTGTTTTTCGAGCGTATGTTGAGGTTTTAGCTATTGGGGTTTACATATTAGGGTTTATATATTAGGGTTTAGAAATTTAGGGTTTAGGGTTTAGATTTAGGGTTTAGATTTAGGATTTAGATTGAGTTTTTAACACGAACGGTTTGGAGTTTAGGGTTTAGGGTTTAGGATTTAGGGTTTAGGGTTTGGTGTTTTGGGTTTATGGAATAAACCCAAAACACCAAACCCTAAACCCTAAACTCTAAATCGGGCTAAATTTTACTTCACAAAACATGAAAAAAACGTTCATATTCTTCACGAACAATATTATCTTGAATGTTATTTTTATCGATCGTTTTCCTGCCTAAATATTAACATTCATCACGAAGTGTCTCTTCTAAATGTTCATATTTTCGTGTGATCTTGATGCCGGAAAAAAAAAATTTCAAAAAAAAACGAAAAAAAAAATTTGCTTCCCCCCGCTTCTCCCCGATTGGTTAGTTCCCCATTGATCCTGCCCCTATATATATATATATATATATATATATATAGATATATATATAGTTTCGAAATCCTTAAGTTAATAGTCTCATCTTACTTGTGTAGTTTGTTGTTATCACACTTAATGATATAATTAATTATCATTTTATCATGTTATATATATATATATATATATATATATATATATATATATATATATATATATATATATATATATATATATATATATATATATATATACAGTTTCGAAATCCTTAAGTTAGTAGTCTCATCTTACTTGTGTAGTTCATTGTTATTACACTTAATGATATAATTAATTATCATTTTATCATGTTAAACATAGTGTGATCATATCTTAATACAATACATATGTATTTATTTTAATTAAAACGTTGTTATAACGATAATCGTTATATATATCATTTCGAGTTTCTTTAATTCAGTAGTTTCATTTTATGCATATAACTCTTTGTTAATATACTTTGTGAGATACTTACTTATCATAATATCATGTTAAATATATATATATATATATATCGTCATGTCGTTTTTACAAGTTTTAACGTTCGTGAATCATCGGACAACTGGGTGGTCACTTGTCTACATGAAACTCATTTCAATTAATCAAGTCTTAATAAGTTTGATTGCTTAACATGTTGGAAACATTTAATCATGTAAATATAGTTCTCATTTAATATATAATCATGGAAAAGTTCGGGTCACTGCTGTACCTACCCGTTAAATAAATTTCGTCCCGAAATTTTAAGCAGTTGAAGGTGTTGACGCATCTTCTGGAAATAAGTGTGGGTATTTCTTCTTCATCTGATCTTCACATTCCCAAGTGAACTTGGGTCCTCTACGAGCATTCCATCGAACCTTAACGATTGGTATTTTATTTTGCTTAAGTCGTTTAACCTCACGATCCATTATTTCGACGGGTTCTTCAATGAATTGAAGTTTTTCATTGATTTGGATTTCGTCTAAAGGAATGGTGAGATCTTCTTTGGCTAAGCATTTCTTCAGATTTGAGACGTGAAAGGTATTATGTACGCCGGCTAATTGTTGCGGTAATTCAAGTTGATAAGCTACCGGTCCGACACGATCAATAATCTTGAATGGTCCAATGTATCTCGGGTTTAGTTTTTATCGTTTTCTAAAACGAACAACGCCTTTCCAAGGTGATACCTTTAAGCATGACCATGTCTCCAATTTCAAATTCTATATCTTTTCTTTTACTGCCTGTGTAGCTCTTTTGTCGACTCTGAGCGGTTTTCAAACGTTGTTGAATTTGAATAATTTTCTCGGTAGTTTCTTGGATAATTTCCGGACCCGTAATTTTTCTATCCCCCACCTCGCTCAAAAAAATCGGAGACCTGCACTTTCTACCATAAAGTGCCTCAAACGGCGCCATCTCAATACTCGAGTGGTAACTGTTGTTGTAGGAAAATTCTGCTAACAGTAGATGTCGATCCCAACCGTTTCCAAAATCAATAACACATGCTCGTAGCATGTCTTCAAGGGTCTGTATCGTCCTTTCACTTTGCCCATCAGTTTGTGGATGATAGGCAGTAATCATGTCTAGACGAGTCCCCAATGCTTGTTGTAATATTTGCCAAAACCTGGAGACAAATCTGCCATCCCTATTAGAGATAATAGAGATTGGTATTCCATGTCTGGAGACGACTTCCTTCAAGTATAGTCGTGCTAACTTCTCCATTTTATCATCTTCTCTCATTGGCAGAAAGTGTGCTGACCTGGTGAGACGATCGACTATTACCCAAATAGTATCATAACCACTTGCAGTCCTTGGCAATTTAGTAATGAAATCCATGGTAATGTTTTCCCATTTCCATTCCGGGATTTCTGGTTGTTGAAGTAGAACCGATGGTTTCTGATGTTCAGCTTTTACCATAGAACACGTCAAACATTCTCCTATGTATTTAGCAATATCGGCTTTCATTCCCGGCCACCAAAAATATTTCTTGAGATCTTTGTACATCTTTCCCGCTCCGGGATGTATTGAATATCTGGTTTTATGTGCTTCCCTAAGTACCATTTCTCTCACATCTCAAAACTTTGGTACCCAAATTCTTTCAGCCTTATACCGGGTTCCGTCTTCCCGAATATTAAGATGTTTCTTCGATCCTTTGGGTATTTCATTCTTCAAATTTCCCTCTTTTAAAACTCCCTGTTGCGCCTCCTTTATTTGAGTAACAAGGTTAGTATGAATAATTATATTCATAGCTTTTACTCGAATAGGTTCCCTGTCCTTTTTACTCAAGGCGTTGGCTACCACATTTGTCTTCCCTGGGTGGTAATGAATCTCAAAGTCGTAATCATTTAACAACTCAATCCACCTGCGCTGTCTCATGTTTAGTTGTTTTTGATCAAATATATGTTGGAGACTTTTGTAGTCGGTATATATGATACTTTTAACCCCATATAAGTAGTGTATCCACGTTTTTAATGCAAAAACAACAACACCCAATTCCAAATCGTGAGTCGTATAATTTTGCTCGTGAATCTTCAATTGTCTAGACGCATAAGCAATTACCTCCGTTCGTTGCATTAATACACAACCGAGACCTTGCTTTGATGCGTTACAATAAATCACAAAATCATCATTCTCTTCAGGCAATGATAATATTGGTGCCGTAGTTAGCTTTTTCTTCAACAATTGAAACGCTTTCTCTTGCTCATCCTTTCATTCAAATTTCTTCCCTTTATGCGTCAATGCATTCAAGGGTTTTGCTATTTTGGAAAATTTTTGGATGAATCTTCTGTAGTAACCAGCCAATCCTAAAAATTGACGTATATGCTTCGGAGTTTTCGGGGTTTCCCAGTTTTCAACGGTTTCAATCTTTGCCGGATCCACCTGAATACCTTCTTTGTTCACTATGTGACCAAGGAATTGAACTTCTTCCAACCAAAATGCACACTTTGAAAACTTAGCGTACAATTTTTCCTTTCTTAACAATTCTAGCACTTTTCTCAAATGTTCACCGTGCTCTTGATCATTCTTTGAGTAAATAAGTATGTCATCGATGAAAACAATAACAAACTTGTCAAGGTATGGTCCACACACTCGGTTTATGAGGTCCATGAACACAGCTAATGCGTTAGTCAAACCAAACGGCATAACCATAAACTCGTAATGACCGTAACGCGTTCTAAAAGCAGTCTTCGGAATATCATCCTCCTTCACCCGCATTTGATGATACCCGGAACGTAAATCGATCTTCGAATAAACTGACGAGCCTTGTAGTTGATCAAATAAGTCGTCGATTCTAAGTAGTGGATAACGGTTCTTGATGGTAAGTTTGTTCAACTCTCGGTAGTCGATACAGAACCTGAATGTACCATCCTTCTTTTTGACAAATAAAACAGGAGCTCCCCATGGTGATGTGCTTGGTCGAATGAAACTACACTCTAAAAGTTCCTGTAATTAGCTCTGAAGTTCTTTCATTTCGCTGGGTGCGAGTTTGTCTGGGGCACGAGCTATTGGTGCAGCTCCTGGTACAAGGTCTATTTGAAATTCAACAGATCGGTGTAGAGGTAGTCCCGGTAATTCTTTCAAAAATACATCGGGAAATTCTTTTGCGATGGGCACATCATTGATGTTCTTTTCTTCGGTTTGTACCTTTTTGACGTGTGCTAGAACAACATAGCAACCTTTTCTTATTAGCTTTTGTGCCTTCAAATTACTAATAAGGTTTAGCTTCGCGTTGCTCTTTTCTCCGTACACCATTAAGGGTTTTCTCTTCTCGCGCATAATGCGTATCGCATTTTTGTAACAAACGATCTCTGCTTTCACCTCTTTCAACCAGTCTATGCCAATTATCACATCAAAACTCCCTAACTCTACTGGTATCAAATCAATCTTAAACGTTTCGCTAACCAGTTTAATTTCTCGGTTTCAGCATATTTTTTCGGATTTAATTAATTTACCGTTCGATAATTCAAGTAAGCACTTATTATCCAAAGGCGTTAAAGGGTAACTTAATTTAGCACAAGAATCTCTACTCATATAGCTTCTATCCGTGCCCGAATCAAATAAAACATAAGCAGGTGTATCGTCAATAAAAAATGTACCCGTAACAAGCTCCGGGTCTTCCTGCGCTTCTGTTGAGTTGATGTTGAAGGCTCTTCCATGGCCTTGCCCATTATTATTCCCTTGGTTTGGGCATGATTTGCTGAAATGGCCCGGCTTTTCGCATCCGTAACAAATAATAGAATTATTTGTTTTATTATTTTTATAGGTCGTCGGTCCATAGAAGTTACATTTTGTTGCACCATGACCGCTTCTGTTACACTTGGTAGACACTACAACACAGTACTTATCCGGATGGTATCCATCACACCTTTTGCAAGGAGTTTTCTGGTTTTTGTTGCCATTGTTGTTATTGAGATTGTTGTTGGGCTTGTTATTGTTGTGGTTGTTATAGTTGTTGGGACAGTTGTTATAGTGGTTGTTGTTGGGATGTTTGTTGTTGCGTTTATTATTGTGAAAAATGGTGCGATTGTAGTTTTGATTATTATTGTTGTTATACTGGTGACTTTTGTCGCCGGTATCTTCCCACTTCCTCTTACCTTCCTTTGTTTTGGCCTCTCCGGCCGCCTGCTCTTTAACTCCTCCTTCAATCTGGTTTATGAGTTTGTGAGCCATTCGACTTGACTTTTGTATGGAAGAGGGCTCGTGTGAACTCACATCTTCTTGAATCCTTTCTGGTAACCCTTTTACAAATGCGTCGATCTTCTCTTCTTCATCTTCGAACACTCTTGGACACAATAGGCACAACTCTGTGAATCGTCGTTCGTACGTAGTAATGTCGAATCCTTGCGTTCATAATCCTCTAAGCTCTACCTTGAGTTTATTGACCTCGTTTCTGGGATAGTACTGCTCGTTCATCAAGTGTTTGAATGCTGACCACGGTAGTGTGTAAGCAGCATCTTGTCCCACCTGCTCGAGATAGGTGTTCCACCATGTTAACGCAGTACCTGTGAAGGTATGCATAGCGTACTTTACTTTGTCTTCTTCAGTGCATTTACTTATGGCAAACACCGATTCGACCTTCTCGGTCCACCGTTTCAATCCAATTGGTCCTTCAGTTCCATCGAATTCTAGAGGTTTACAAGCAGTGAATTCTTTGTAGGAGCATCTCACACGATTTCTTGTAGAACTAGTTCCACTGTTAGATACATAATTATTGTTGTTATTTTGCATTGCGGCCTGTACTGCGGCTATGTGTGACGACCCGAAAATTTTCGGCTAAATTTAAACTTAATCCTTATATGTTTCCGACACAATAAGCAAAGTCTATTAAACCAAGTCTCAAAATGTTGGAACTATTTTTCATAAATGCATTTGACCTTGACTATTCTCGACGATTCACGAACAATTGTTTGTAAATAAATATGTATATATATATATATATATATATATATATATATATATATATATATATATATATATATATATATATATATAGTTGAAAATACAAAATATAAATTAAGCATTAGAATGAAATACGTAAAATGTGATACAAAATAATATACAGAATAATTAAGTGGCTATTAAAATGAATATATATATATATATATATATATATATATATATATATATATATATATATATATATATATATATATATATATATATATATATATATATATATATATATATATATATATATATATGCACATGGTTTCTATTCTTAATTAATATTATATGAAATATATAAATATTAAATAATCAATATGTGATATTATGTATAACAGATGTTACTAAATATTACATACTTAATAATATGTAAAAGCAATATACTAAATTACTAAAGTATAAAAAAAATGTGTCATATTGATAATATTAGTACTTTCATTAAAATAAAGACGTATATTAATATCAGTATTATTAATATTACCATATATGAGAATTGATACATATAATGTGATAAAAGTTCTACCTTTTTGTTTAATAATATCATTATCATTATTTTATCACTTTACTCATTAGTATTAAGTATTATAAGTATTATTAAAAGTATAATAATAAATTGTTACATGTAATTTATTATATTATTGTTAGTATTTTTATGATCATGGTTATCATTATAATTATTAATAATATTATCATATTATTATAATTATTTTTATAAATATTGTTATTACCCTTTTTATTATTATTATTATTATTATTATTATTATTATTATTATTATTATTATTATTATTATTATTATTATTATTATTATTATTATTATTATTCTTATTCTTATAGATTATTATTAACAAACTTATTAAGAGTATCATTTTTGTTATTATTAATGTCCTCATATTATTATCAGTATTATTTTCTTTAAATTATTATTATCAGTATTTTATTAATAATATTTAATATAAATATTATTAATTAGTATTAATATTATTATTAATGTATTTATCATTTATTAAAAATTAATTATATAAATTACGTAAAAAAAAATACCAATTCAGTTTGATGTAGCTTTCCATACTGTGTTAGAAATTTGTTTCTGTCTCTACATTTGGTAATAAATCGAATCAAATTAGAGGATACAACCAAAATCAGTTGGGAGTCATTGTCTTCTTTTATTTTTATTTTTTTTATTTTTCTCTGCTGATTGATTCTGTTTGTCAACAATTTGTGCTATAAACCTATCTAAAATCTCTGTAATACTACAACATTAATTCGACAACGAACAACAATATCAGATACACACTACCAACCTCAGCTTTTATCCAAAATTCAAACCAATTTAAAGAAACTAACCCTTCGACCCTGTTCTTATGTCATTTTATCAAAAAGCTTGAATTTAAATAAATTTTCCAAATGTAATAATGAGGTTCTGTAAGGAATAATCTACTAAAACATTCTGTAAAGTTTCCAATCTCAAAATTTCGTATTGAATTCTAATTTCGGAGTCAAAGTTCTAATTTCAAAAGTCAACCTTTTTGTTCATGGTAAAATTCGATCTCCAATGGATGTTTTAGGTTCAATCAAGGATACGGTTAGATTCTAGGAGGAATTTGAAACATCTTTTATGTTAAGATCGTGGTCTAAAACGGATTGGAATTCATGAATTGAATTTGAGTTTCAAACTGTTATTTAAGGTCTGTTATGATTTTTTTTTCCTGTTAACCTAATCCCCCACAATTAATCTATTCGGTTTTATTTTCACAGCCTAAATCAAACTTTTAAATCCTATTAGGTTTAAGAAACGTTTCCAGTTAATTTAGTTTTAAAAAGAATGAAGAGGAAAAACAGAAAATAAATGTTACGGGTTAAGTATATGTAGGTATTAGATTATAACAGAAAAGTAAACTGTAGAGCCATGGTCTAGGGAGTGTTTTGGTGGGTGAGATGTCTTGGGTTCGACCCCGGTTCGGGGCATTCTTTTTTTACAAGCTTGTTTGGAAGGTAGTTTTTATTACAAAAATTATTATTATTATTATTATTATTATTATTATTGTTAATATTATTATCATTATTATTATCATTATTTTGATTATTATATTTATTAGTATTATAATTACTAGTATTATTAAATAACCCTTATTATTATTAGTATGATTATTACTACTAAATATTATTATTGTTCTTATTATTAGATATTGATATTATTACAAGTAATATAATTATTAATATGAATATGATTCTTGTTATTATTATTACAAAAATAACACAAACTATTATTATTATCATTAATATTAGTACTTGTATCATTTTATAATTGTTAGTATTATTATCATTAACATAGGTATTATTATTAGTGCTATCATTATTATTATTAATATTACAAGGTATCATTAATAGACCTATCAGTTAAACATTAATATTAGTAATACTCTATGATTACTGCAATTTCTATTTAAACTATTAAAAATTACCATTTTTATTAAAAATATTATTTTCACTAAAACTATCATTTTTATCGTTATTAGTATTATCTATATCTATATTATAATTACGATTATGAAAATAATAGTTTTAATGATGTTGTTAAAGTTATAAGCATAAAAATAAAGATTATATATATGAATATATATTTAATACACATAATCTAACTATATTAATATATCTATGAAAATATAGATATAATGAAACTTGTTAATCAACTATATATATAAATTACATCACTAATCATAGTATATTTGTTCGATTACAATTATGTATATTAATAAATATACAAATGATATATGTTCGTGAATCCGAGGCCAACCCTGCATTGTTCAATGTCGTCATATGTATTTTTACTACAAAATACAGTATAGTGAGTTTCATTTGATTCCATTTTACTCTTTACATTTTTGGGACTGAGAATACATGCGCTGTTTTTATAACTGTTTCCTAAATGCGTTTGAGATATATTTTTGAACGGAGAATACATGAACTGCTTTTATAAATGATTGACGGAATAGACACAAATATTCAAAACTACATTCTATGATAGAATTATTTGGATTCAGAGGTTCGATTTAGTAATTAACGGAGAGATGATTTTGCATTGCGTACGCATTAGCTCCCATTTTAACTACCATCGGCGAGATGATTTTGCATTGCACGCACGCACTAGCCCCCGATGTATTGTATTGTATTATAGTCGACTTTGTAGTTGGTAACGGAGGGATGACTTTTGCATTGCGTACGCATTAGCCGCCGTTTCAGCTACCCTCGGAGGGATGATTTTGCATTGCGTACGCATTAGCCCCCGTTGTAAGAATTATATTGTATTAACTACTACGGTGAGATGATTTTGTCATTGCACTACGCATTAGCTACCGTTAGTGAGTTGTTTGAAAGGTTCCGGTGTTCTTCATATGAATGATTTTACAGCAGGAATAGACCTGCACAGATTGTTTTCTAATTATGAGTATCTTGTGGTCTATTATATTATTGAAAATGATTGATTATGAAAAACTAATGAACTCACCAACCTTTTGGTTGACACTTGAAAGCATGTTTATTCTCAGGTATTAAAGAAATCTTCTACTATGCATTTGCTCATATTAGAGAGATTACTTGGAGTCATTCATGACATATTTCAAAAGACGTTGCATTCGAGTCATCGAGTTCATCAAGATTATTATTAAGTCAATTATAGTTGGATATATTATGAAATGATATGCATGCCGTTAACTTTCGATGTAAAGAAAGTTTGTCTTTTAAAAACGAAAGCAATGTTTGTAAAATGTATCATATAGAGGTCAAGTACCTCGCGATGTAACCAAATGTAATGTATTCGTCCAGATGGATTAGGACGGGTCGTTAGAGTTGGTATCACAGCGGTGGTCTTAGCGAACCAGGTCTTGCATTAGTGTGTCTAACTGATAGTTGTCTAGATGCATTAGTGGGTCTGGACTTCGACCGTGTCTGCATGTCAAAAGTTTTGCTTATCATTTAGTGTCGAAAATTATTTTCTTTTCATTCTTAAAGTCTAGACACGTCTTACTGCCTCTATTGCATAGATAGTGTATAGATAAATTCATATCTTAGCGTATATGTTTTTGTTACCTTTGCCTGACAGCTTCCGTAGATTCCTCAGTAACTTATGGGATTTTAGTATTATATATGCATATGTAAATTATATATTGCAGGGTACTAATCTACATCCTATAATCTATTTCTTATCGAAAATCATTCATCTGATCGTACGAGATGAATTCCTCACCCAGTTTGAATTCCTCGGATTCTGACAGCTATTTCGATATGGAGTTTCACCTAAGCTCCGAAAGCAGTGTGATAATGCTAAAAACGAACATATATTTCATAGCATTATCCTTCAAGAAAGACAAGCTTTTGGTTGCAATTGTTCTATTAACAAGTAATATTCGTTTAAATTTTAAAAGGTGAAGACAAAAGAAAGATTCGACGATTTGAAGACGCAAACGACCAAAAAGCTCAAAAGTATAAAATACAATCCAAGTGGTTCAATTTATTAATGAGAAAAGTCTCAAAATTACAAGAGTACGAGATGCAAAACGCAAAGTACAAGATATTAAATCGTACAAAAGGACGTTCGAAAATCCGGAACCGGGACATGAACCAACTATCAACACGCAACGCAACGGAGCTAAAATGACAAGTCAACTATGCACATGAATATAATATAATATATAAATAATTCTTAAAATTATATATATATTATATTATATATTAAAAACCGTCGGCAAACTAGCAAACAAGTGAATGTGAGCTGTCCCTAGACTCCATGCGATCGCATGGCAAATGCAAAGGAAGCCCATGCGATCGTATGGCCCTAAAAGTTTGGCCATGTCTATAAATTCAGCATTTTACGGACGAGTTTAGGACACAATATAATTCAATCTCTCTCACTCTCAATATATATTTATATTTTAATTTTAATTTTAATTTTAATTTAATAATAATAAAGTTATAGTGGCGAATGTTTTAAGTTTGTAAGTCAAAATTCTGTTCGTGTAACGCTACGCTATTAATACTCATTGTAAGTTATGTTCAACCTTTTGAAATTAATGTCTCGTAGCTAAGTTATTATTATGCTTATTTAAATCGAAGTAATCGCGATGTTGGACAAAATATAAAAAACGGGGTTATTGGGCTTTATACGATAATTGGGGTTTGGACAAAAGACCGACACTTGTAGAAATTGGACTATGGACTATTAATTGACTTTATATTTGTTTAACTGAATGATAGTTCGTTAATTTAATATAAAGATTTACAATTTAAAGTATCTATAAATAACCATATACACTCGATCGGACACGATGGGCGGGATATTTATAAATACTAATAATCGTTCATTTAACCGGACACGGGGATGGATTAATAGTCAATGGACTCATTAAAACAGGGGTGGATTACATACAAGGACACTTGGTGTAATTGATAATAAAGTATTAAAATCTTGGATTGCACACAGTCGATAACCTGGTGTAATCATTAACAATATATTAAAACCTTATTACAGTTTAAGTCCCCAATTAGTTGGAATATTTGACTTCGGGTATAAGGATAATTTGACGAGGACACTCGCACTTTATACTTATGACTGGTGGACTGTTATGGACAAAAACCAGATGGACATATCAAATAATCCAGGACAAAGGACAATTAACCCATGGTAATAAACTAAAATCAACACGTCGAACATCATGATTACGGAAGTTTAAATAAGCATAATTCTTTTATTTTATATCTTATCGCACCTTTAATTATCGTACTTTTAAATTATCGCAATTTTATTTACCGTCATTTTATTTATCGCACTTTTAATTATCGCAATTTTATTTATCGTCATTTACTTTACGCTTTAAATTAAGTTGTATTTATATTTAATATTTTACATTAGGTTTTAATTGTGACTTAAGATATAAAATCGACAAACCGGTCACTAAACGGTAAAAACCTCTCTTTTTATAATAATAATAATACTACTTATATTTATATATATATATATATATATATATATATATATATATTTATACAAATATAGTTTTAAAAATATAGCGTTAAACTAGGCTAGCTCCCTGCGAAACGAACCGGACTTACTAAAAACTACACTACTGTACGATTAGGTACACTGCCTATAGTGTTGTAGCAAGGTTTAGGTATATCCACTCTATAAATAAATAAATAACTTGTGTAAAATTGTATCGTATTTAATAGTATTTCGCAATAAAAATATAACTATTTCGTATACACCTCACATAACATCAAGTATTTTTGGCGCCGCTGCCGGGGAATCTCATCAACGCCGAAAGCGAAACGCTGTTAAAAAAAAATTTAGTTTTTAAGTTAGACTTGTAAAAATATATAAGTTTTTAAAATATAAAAAGCAAAAAAAAAATATATATATATATATATATATTTCTATATTTTTAAGTATTTAAATTAAAAAGTTTATCTTTTTATTTTTTTCGTTTGTTAAAAATTAATATTAATAAGTAATTTTGTTTATATAAGTTTTTATTACATATTATTTTTTTTATAAATTAAAAACAGAAAATTAAAATTCAAAAAAAAAAAAAAAAAACTGAACCTGCGAATTTTTGGCCTGCATTTAATCTGAACCTGCAGGTCATGCGATCGCATGAGAAGCAAGGTCTAAACCCATGCAACCGCATGAGGTCTTCTGACACGCCAGACCTGGTACGCCATAATTACGATTTAGGTTTTTAATTAATTATTATTATTACTACTTAACCTAATTAGGGTTTAATTTAATATAATTAGTTTTAAGTTTTAGTTAAATTTGTATTTTTAAGTTTTAAATAGTTTTATTAATATATAAAGCTAATATTTTAATAAATTGCTTTATATAAAAATAATATAAAAATTGTATTTTTATAACTTTAAGTTTTATTTTTATATTTCGTATCATTTTAATCGTTCAAGCGTAATTTTGTATATTTTTCGTTCGTAATTAGTTTTAAGGTTAGTTTTTGCCGTAGTTTATTTTTATTTCTAAATTTTTAGGCTTTGCCGTAAAATCCCTTAAGTGTTTTTTCTTTAGACTAAGATTTAGGTGCTTTAGAATTTTGCGACGCTGTTTTAAAATTTTAGTGCTTTTAAGTTATTGCCGTTTTGGATATAGAATTCCTTTTAAGCTTTAATACCTTTAGACGAAAGTTTTAATTTTTAGTTTTTAGACTTTTAAGTTTCGACGCTGCATTTTTTTTTATTTTTCGACTTTTATTTTTCGACGCTTATTTTTCGACCTTTTATTTTTCGACGTTTTTCGACGCATTCTTTTTCTTTCTTATTTCTCGACGCTCTAGTTTTTAGGACATAGAGTTTTCTTTATTTTCTTTAAACTTCGACGAAAAAATTATTTTAAGCGGTTAAATTGATAGACATCCAAAATTTTCTGGTTCGTAGTAATAGTTGGATTTGTTAGTGGCGAGTTGTAGGCTTTCGATTTAAAGGGTCCTGGCTACCTGCTGCATCTATTGGCTATTCGAAACGTGGGCAAAATCAGAAAAGTTTATTAATTTGATAACTTATATAATTTTTATCTTTTATAACTAATAGGATATTCATTGAATGCACCGAGCAAAACGTTCACCACCTTTCATACGTTCACCACCTGTAACTCGATCAAGACATCTAGCCAACATTGTCGTCATTGATTTTTCTTTAGAATCGTCATCTAGTCGACCAAGTACTCCGATTCAAATTTCCGATAATCCATTTTTTGAACCCGACCTCACAATTGAGAATCCGGAGGATATTCAGGGACAATTCAGAGATCCTGAACCAATAATTATTCCTCCTGAACCACAAATCATTCATCCAGAGATTGTCGAGGAAGAAACCAATAAGTCAGAATCCTCTAGTGATTCAGATTCAACAATTTCAATCATGAAAATATGGAACCTCTAAGTATGGAAGACCGAATGAGGGCTAAACGCACTGGCCAAGGTCAGCAATTACTCAACCAGACATTAATGCACCAGATTATGAAATCAAAGGACAAATCCTACACATGGTAACAAATCAATGCCAATTTAGTGGTGCGCCGAAGGAAGATCCAAACGAACATCTTCGAACTTTTAAAAGAATTTGTACTCTATTCAAAATAAAAGAAGTTGAGGATGAACAAATCTATCTCATGTTATTTCCCTGGACTTTAAAGGGAGAAGCCAAAGATTGGTTAGAATCGTTACCTGAAGGGGCGATTGATACATGGGATGTTTTAGTTGAAAAATTTCTTAAACAATTCTTTCCGGTATCTAAAGTCGTGAGACTTCAAGGAGAAATTGTTATGTTCACACAAAAACCAAATGAAACTCTATATGAGGCGTGGACAAGATTTGGAAAGTTATTAAGAGGATGTCCGCAACATGGTTTAGACACTTATCAAATAGTACAAATATTCTACCAAGGATGCGACATCACTATACGAAAAGACATCGATATAGCAGCAGGTGGTTCCATTATGAAGAAAACCGCAACTGAAGCTTACAAAATTATTGATAACACTGCTTCCCACTCACATGAGTAGCACCAAGAAAAAGATATCGTTAGATCATCTAAAGCAGCTAGAGCCGATCCTAGCCATGACTTTGATTCCATATCCGCAAAGATAGATGCTTTTGAGAGACGAATGGAAAAGATGACTAAAGATATTCACTCAATACGAATTAGTTGTGAGCAGTGTGGAGGACCACATTTGACAAAAGATTGTCTCAGTATTGAACAAACAATGGAACAAAGAGAAAATGTTTCATATATGAACCAAAGGCCTGGAAATAATTATTAGAATAATTATCAACCGCCAAGACCAAACTACAATCAAAATCAGAATTATAACCGAAATGTTCCATACAACAACCAACAAGGTCCTAGCAATCAACAAGTATCCAACAATACTTACAATCAGCAAAGACCTATTTTTCAAAATAAACCACCACAAACTGATGATAAAAAGCCAAATCTAGAAGACATGATGTCAAAACTAGTTGAATCTCAAACGCATTTTTTCACATCTCAGAAACAAACGAATGAACAAAATGCTCAAGCATTTAGAAATCAACAAGCTTCAATTTAAAATTTGAAACAAGAAGTAAGCAACCTAGCAAGGTTGATAGGTGAAAGAAAACTGGGGAGTCTACCTAGCGATACAAATGCTAACCCCCGGAATGAAACAGCTAAAGCCATTACCACGAGAGGTGGTATTATACTTAAACCACCTGAAATGCCTGTAAATTCTGATGACTCTATTCCTACTCCACAAGAAACACAGCCTGAGCAAGAGAAGGAAACAGAACTGGTAGTTGAAAAGGTTAATGAAGATAACACAGTTAAGGCTAAACCTTATGTTAAACCATACCAACCACCACTTCCTTACCCGAGTAAAATGAGAAAAGAAAGACTTGAAGCCGAGCAATCCAAATTCTTGGATATGTTTAAATAAATAAATGTCAATCTTCCTTTCATTGATGTGATTTCAGGAATGCCTAGGTATGCCAAATTCCCGAAAGATCTAATCACAAATAGAAATAAATTGGAAGAACTCTCGGCTGTTACAATGAATGCTAATTGTTCTGCAGTGTTGTTGAATAAGATACCAGAAAAATTATCAGATCCAGGAAGTTTCACAATTCCATGTTTTCTGGGTAGTCTTAGTTCAATAGAAGCATTGGCAGACTTAGGTGCTAGTATAAATTTAATGCCGTATTCACTATACGCTAAACTAGACTTTGGAGAATTGAAACCAACACGAACAAGCATATAACTAGCCGATCGATCAGTAAAATATCCTAGAGGGATAATGGAGAACATGCTAGTTAAAGTTGGTACTTTAGTATTTCCAGTAGATTTTATTATTCTGGACATGGAAGAAGATTCTCGAGTTCCTCTCATATTAGGAAGACCATTCTTAAACACGGCTAAAGCAATAATAGACGTGTTTGGTAAGAAACTGACCCTAAGTATAGAGGACGAGAGTGTTACCTTTTCAGTTGATAGAGCCATGCAACAACCGCAATCTGCAGATGATACATGTTATTATATTCAAACTATAGATTCACATGCAGAATTGTTATAAGAATTTCCAGAATTACAAGGAACAGGAGAATGTTCTTTGGGAGAAGGAACTGAACCAATTGATAAAGCTGAAATGTTAGCCACACTTATGGCTAATGAATATGAACCAACAACAAAAGAAATTCAAATGATAAAAGAAGAAGACAGATATCGATACAAATCATCGATAGAAGAACCACCGACATTAGAGTTAAAGCTACTTCCAAACCATTTGGAATACGCTTATTTACATGGTGAATCTGAATTACCTGTAATAATATCGTCTTCTCTTACGAAAAATGAAAAATCTCAACTCATTTCTGTGCTAAAAGCTCATAAACCAGCTATTGCATGGAAGATTCATGACATTAAAGGTATAAGTCCTTCGTATTGCACACATAAAATCCTTATGGAAGAAGGCCATAAAACCTATGTGCAACGTCAACGAAGACTAAATCCTAATATGCAAGATGTTGTTAAGAAAGAAATTATTAAACTGCTAGATGCAGGTTTAATTTATCCAATTTCTGATAGTCCATGGGTAAGCCCAGTTCAATGTGTACCTAAGAAGGGTGGCATGACTGTCATCACAAATGAAAAAAATGAGCTTATTCCTACTAGGACTGTAACAGGATGGCGTGTTTGTATAGACTATAGAAAATAAAATGACGCCACCAGAAAAGATCACTTTCCCTTACCTTTCATTGATCAAATGTTGGAAAGGTTAGCCGGGAACAGTTACTAATGTTTTCTTGACGGTTTTTCCGGATATTTTCAAATTCCAATAGCACCCGAAGACCTAGAGAAAACCACGTTCACGTGCCCTTATGGTACTTTTGCTTACAAACGCATGCCATTTGGACTTTGCAACGCCCCTGCAACCTTTCAAAGGTGCATGATGGCGATTTTTCATGACATGATAGAAGAATGCATGGAAGTTTTCATGGATGACTTAGTCTTTGGTGATACTTTTGAAACATATCTAGTTAATCTTGAACGAATGCTTATTAGATGCGAGCAATCAAATCTAGTTCTTAATTGGGAGAAATGTCATTTCATGGTTAGAGAAGGCATCGTTCTTGGTCATAAAATTTCAAAGAAAGGAATTGAAGTGGATAGAGCTAAAGTAGATGTAATTGCTAAACTTCCACATCCCACCAATGTTAGAGGAGTTAGGAGTTTTCTAGGGCATGCCGGTTTTTACAGACGTTTCATAAAAGATTTTTCTAAAATTGCCACTCCTATGAATAAACTCCTAGAAAAAGATGCTCCATTCATCTTTTCGGATGAATGCATCAAATCTTTTAATATTCTTAAAGAAAAACTCACTAATGCGCCGATCATGATAACTCCAAATTGAAATCTACCATTTGAACTCATGTGCGATGCAAGTGATTTTGCAATGGGAGCCGTTTTAGGACAAAGGATTGAAAAACGATTTCAACCTATTTATTACGCTAGTAAGATGTTACAAGGAGTACAAACGAATTACACAACTACTGAAAAGAACTCCTTGCTATTGTCATTGCTTTTGACAAATATCGTTCATATCTCGTTCTAGCAAAAATGGTGGTCTATACCGACCATTCTGCTCTTAGATACTTATTTTTAAAACAAGATGCCAAACCACGATTAATCCGTTGGATCTTACTCTTACAAGTATTCGATATTGAAATTCGAGACAAAAAGGGAGCAGAAAATCTCGCCGCTGATCATCTTTCTCGTCTTGAAAATTCCGAATTAGAAGTTCTAAATGAATCAGCCATACAAGATAACTTTCCTGATGAATATCTTTTGAAGATCGATTATAATGAAATTCCATGGTTTGCAGATTATGCAAACTACTTAGTATGTGGATTCCTTGAAAAAGGGTTGTCGTACCAAAAATGAAAGTAACTCTTTAGTGATATAAAACACTATTTCTGGGAAGATCCACATTTGTTTAAAAGTTGTCCCAATGGAATAATACGCCGATGTGTATTCGGAGATGAAGCTAGTCAAATCTTAAACCATTGTCACACAGGACCAACAGGAGGGCATTATGGGCCTCAACTCACAGCAAGAAAAGTTTATGACGCTGGATTCTATTGGCCTACAATTTTCAAAGACGCACACCTTCTTTGTAAATCCTGTGATGCATGTCAAAGGGCCAAAAAAATAAGTCAACGTGATGAAATGCCACAAAATGTCATTCAAGTATGTGAAGTATTTGACGTTTGGGGTATTGACTTTATGGGTCCATTTCCAAAATATCATAATAATCTCTACATTCTCGTTGCCATTGATTATGTATCTAAATGGGCGGAAGCACAAGCTCTCCCAATTAACGATGCACGAGTTGTAGTCAATTTTCTAAAACGTCTTTTTGCTAGGTTCGGAACACCGAAAGCTTTAATAAGTGATCGGGGTACTCATTTTTGTAATAATCAACTTGAGAAAGTTCTCAAAAGATATGGAGTAACTCATAAAATCTCAACCGCTTATCATCCACAAATAAGTGGACAAGTTGAAAATACCAACCGAGCATTAAAACGTATTCTAGAGAAAACCGTTGGATCAAATTCGAAGGAATGGTCCATGAAATTGGAGGATGCACTCTGGGCTTTTCGAACAGCCTACAAAACTCCAATTGGAACCACACCTTTTAAACTCGTTTACGAAAAAGCATGTCACCTTCCAGTAGAAATTGAGCATAAAGCATTTTGGGCTTTGAAGACATGTAATCTTGATTTGCATGAAGCCGGGCGTCTAAGATTAAGTCAACTAAATGAATTAGAAGAATTAAGATATGAAGCATACGAAAATTCGTTAATCTATAAAGAAAGAACGAAGAAATGGCATGATAAAAGAATCAGAAGTTCAAAAGAATTTAAAGAAGGAGACAAAGTTCTTCTTTTCAATTCACGATTCAAGCTATTTCCTGGAAAATTGAAATCAAGATGGTCTGGACCATTCATTGTCAAAATAGTTTTCCCATATGGAACAGTAGAATTAATAAATTCAAATGGGATTGAATTTAAGGTTAATGGTCACAGAGTTAAACATTACATAGATAATCCAATGGAAGTTGAAGATGAAGTTAATCACAATTTCGACACCACAGCTAACTAAGTGTGGGAAGATTCGAATCTTTTTAGGGTAATATGTATTTCTGTTAGAGTTAGATATTCTGTTTTCATGTAATTTTCGAAAATGGAATCCGAATGGTCTTTCCCTAGCAGACCCTAAAGAACTAGTCTTCTCCCTCCATTCTGAATTTTTATTTCTTTTAGGTTTTACGAGATGAAGAATTCCTTTGATCTGAACCATGGTCTACTACTACACACTATGATTACTAAACGTAATAATAACACTTTTCTGAGTGAACTGGTATCCTTCATAAGAGGCAAAATGGACGAAGTAAGGAGAGAACTCAGGAAAGACCATCATAAGACACATTTTGGTAAAGGAAAATCAAAATTCGCAACAAAAAGAAGAGCACGACACCTTGGAAGATGTCATAAATGCGGAAAATGGTCACATGAAGGTAAATGTTCGAATAATCAAACATATTCAAATACCGAATTTGTTACTCTATGCAGAGAAGGACCGTTCATACGTTTAGAAGAAAAGTTATTAAAGAATCGAGGTTACGCTTATGTAGCTATGGAAAACCAAATCACACGACTCTCCTATGAGTCGGCTAAAGCAGGTCTCTGAGAATTCTATATCACAGGTAAGTGTGTACAGTTTTATTTATTGCTTTTAACCTTTTGATAATAAACGCTGAATCGTTCTCTATAAAGTATTAAATTGATATTCAATAAAATTAGGTATGCGAAACCGAAATTATTGATATCATACAAAAATTTATTACATCAGTGCGAAATTTACCGTTTATTCTTAGGGTATAAATATCTTTAATCAATCAATCCAAAATATTTCAAAAATTCGTCAGGAGTAAAACTAGGTAAAATAGCCGAAATTACTTTACCCAAAAGAGGGGCGTATATTTTTGATAATATTTGATTGATTAAAGTGGGATAAAAGACCAAAAAGATTTTTAATTTTAATTTTTACCTTATTTTTAAATTAATATTAAATTATTTTTGTAAATTTCTAAACCAATATATTTAAGTTTTTAAATATTTTAAAAATTAATATTTTCAATATAAGTTTATAAAATTAATGATATTTATATTAATTTTTAAATTAATGATATTTATATTAATTTTTAATTTTATGCATTTTAAATTTAAGTTTGGTGTGAATTTAAAAACAAAAATTTACTTTATTTCATTAAGTTAAAAATTTGATATTTAAAATTCGTCGTGAGTTGAAGACTAGGTCGTTGAACCGAAATTGCTTTACCCGAGGGCGGGACGAGAAATTTTATTATCATTATTTTTAATCTTATTGATTTAAAGTATGTTAAAAACATTTAAAAAAACCCAAAAATCTTTGCTTTTAAAACAATCGCTTTAAAATGATAAATTTTAAAATTTTGTCGAGGGACAAACTAGGACAACGATCCGAAACACCCTCATTCTAAAAGAAAACAAAATTTTAAAATTAATTAATTGTTTTATAAGTAAAAGGTTTTTTTTAAAAAAAAAAGAACAGACCCCATGCGATCGCATGGGGTTTATGCTGTATGGCCATGCGATCGCATGGGAGGAAAAACCTGGTCAGATTACAAAGTCCCAACGAGCTGTTCTTCTGTCTCCCACATTTACACACACATACACGAACACATCCCAAAATACTCTCAAAAATTCGCCATTTTTCATCAAAATTCACCAAATTTCTTGTAATAATCCGCTATAATCATGTCTTTTCTCAGATGGGGAGGCAGGAAGGTAAAGATTTCACCCCTAAAACTCTTTAAACTCGAATTTTAGTATTCTTGAGCTAATTTTTGCAATAATTTGATTTTGTTAATTTCTAGTGTAATTAGAGTTAATTTGTTAGTATATTATGCATGTATAACCTAGATTGATGTTATTTAATATGAATTGAAGCCAAAAACTTCAAAATTTTTAGAAATCTAGGGTTTGTGTTCTTGAGCAATTTGAGGTTTTTTGATATAAACAGGTTATGGCCGATTTTTGTCATGAATTATTGCTAAATTAAGTAGTGTAACATGTTTAAGTAGCTAAATGATCTAAACTTTGATCCTAAACATGATTTTTGAGAATTAAAGTGGACTTTTTAAGTATAAAATTCATGAATTTGATTAATTTGATATAAATGCCATTTGAAACTTGTTTAATTGCTAGTAATGATTATTTTGACATGTTATTTGAGTTGAATGCTTATGAACTTTGTAAACATTTTCATATATACTTATTTGAAAAATTGTAGAATTGATAAAAATATGAAAATGAGTATAAGTTTAATATGGATTAAACATGTTATTGTAATTATTTTAATTTGTTATTTTGCTAACACTAATGCATATTTGGATGCACAAATTTTGTGTTTAATGTGTTTTGCAGAGAAATACCGATACTGATGGTGCATCATCATCATCTAGGCAACCTGCTCCGGAACCACAGCCAGAGATGCAATATCACGAACCGAAACACCAACCTGAACAACAACAACATTATGATCAACACATACCATACTATAAACCAGACCCACAATTTTTTATTGCCTACGTTGTATTTCCCGTTCACCATATAATAGAACACCCAACAATTCATGAAGAACAGTTGCATCCCAATTTAAGGATTGATAGAAGTTGGAGAGATTACCCGACGTACCAAAGTAACAAATTTAAGCTTTGAACCAAAAATGTAGAAGTACCAAGGGTAATAGATTGGGAGCCTTTGTAAAGGGTCCATCTAGCCAACCCAGTTAGGCAGCATCTAATCCAAAGGTATGGCAGCTCTTCTTTTACTGATTGGGAACGTTTATTTACCACTCGTATGTAGTGACCCGAACTTTTCCATGTTTATATATATTAAATGAAATTGATATTTACATGATTAAGTGTTTCCAACATGTTAAGCAATCAAACTTATTAAGACTTGATTAATTGAAATAGGTTTTATATAGACAATTGACCACCCAAGTTGACCGGTGATTCACGAACGTTAAAACTTGTAAAAACTATATGATGACATATATATGGTTATATATATAGTTAACATGATATTATGATAAGTAAGTATCTCATTAGGTATTTTAACAATGAGTTATATACATAAAAATGAGACTATTGAATTAAGAAACTCGAAAATGATATATATAACGATTATCGTTATAACAACGTCTTACTAAATACATATGAATCATATTAAGATATTGATACACTATGATAAATATGATAAATGATAAGTAAATATATCATTAAGTGTATTAACAATGAACTACATATGTAAAAACAAGACTACTAACTTAAGGATTTCGAAACGAGACATATATGTAACGATTATCGTTGTAACGACATTTAAAAGTATATATATCATATAAAGATATATTAATACATCATATTATCATGATAATATAATAATTTAACATATCATTTAATATAATAAATAATGGGTTAACAACATTTAACAAGATCGTTAACTTAAAGGTTTCAAAACAACACTTACATGTAACGACTAACGATGACTTAACGACTCAGTTAAAATGTATATACATGTAGTATTTTAATATGTATTCTTACACTTTTAAAAGACTTTAAGACACTTATCAAAGTACTTCTACTTAACAAAAATGCTTACAATTACATCCTCATTCATTTTCATCAACAATTCTACTCATATGCACCCGTATTCGTACTCGTACAATACCCAGCTTCTAAATGTATTTACTATTGGTATATACACTCCAATGATCAGCTCTTAGCAGCCCTTGTGAGTCACCTAACACATGTGGGAACCATCATTTAACATCTAGCAAGAAATATCTAACAAAACAACAAACTAATGGAGCCTATATTGACTCCATACTTCACGTGAACTAGGCACACCACAAACACATTTTGATTTCAATTTTCATGCATCAAATTACTCTCTCTCAAGTGTTCTTCCTTTGTTCTAAGTGTTCTTCACCATCTTGAACAAAATCTAGCTCAATCTAGTTCATAAATCCATACATAAACCAAGTTATAAAACAACTACTCAAGAACACACCAACAACACTTCCAAGTTTACTAGCTTACTTCCAATCTTGCAAATCCACTTTGAGTGATCATCCAACCTCAAGAAATCTTTCTTATTTACAGTAAGATATCTTTCTAATACAAGGTAATACTCATATTCAAACTTTGATTCAATTTCTATAACTTTAACGATCTTATTTCGAGTGGAAATCTTACTTAAACTTGTTTTCGTGTCATGATTTTGCTTCAAGAACTTTTAAGCCATCCAAGGATCCTTTGAAGCAAGATCTATTTTTTTCAATTCCAGTAGGTTTATCCACAAAACCTGAAGTAGAAATGAAGTTCTTAACATCATTCGATTCATATATATAAAACTACCTTATTCGAAGGTTTAAACTTGTAATCACTAGAACATAGTTTAGTTAATTCTAAACTTGTTCGCAAACAAAAGTTAATACTTCTAACTTGACTTATAAAATCAACTAAACACATGTTATATATCTATATGATATGCTAACTTAATGATTTAAAACCTGAAAACACGAAAAACACCGTAAAACCGGATATACGCCGTCGTAGTAACACCGCGGGCTGTTTTGGGTTAGTTAATTAAAAACCATGATAAACTTTGATTTAAAAGTTTTTCTTCTGGGAAAATTATTTTTCTTATGAACATGAAACTATATCCAAAAATCATGGTTAAACTCAAAGTGGAAGTATATTTTCCAAAATGGTCATCTAGACGTCGTTCTTTCGACTGAAATGACTACCTTTACAAAAACAACTTATAACCTGTATTTCTGACTATAAACTTATACTTTTTCTATTTAGATTCATAAACTTAAGTTCAATATGAAACCATAGCAACTTGAATCACTAAAAACGGATTTAAAACGAAGAAGTTATGGGTAAAACAAGATTGGATAATTTTTCTTGTTGTAGCTACGTGAAAATTAGTAACAAATCTATATTAATCATATCCTAGCTAACTTATATTGTATTACACATGTATTCTAATATATTATGTAATCTTGGGATACCATAGACACGTATGCAAATGTTTTGACATATCATATCGACCCATCTATATATATTATTTAGAACAACCATAGACACTCTATATGCAGTAATGTTTGAGTTAGCTATACAGGGTTGAGGTTGATTCGAAAAATATATTTACTTTGAGTTGTGATCTAGCCTGAGACGTGTATACACTGGTTGTGGATTGATTCAAGATAACATATATCAATTTATTTCTATACATCTAACTATGGACAACTAGTTGTAGGTTACTAACGAGGACAGCTGACTTAATAAACTTAAAACATTAAAACGTATTAAAAATGTTGTAAATATATTTTGAACATACTTTGATATATATGTACATATTTGTTATAGGTTCGTGAATCAACCAGTGGCCAAGTCTTACTTCTCGACGAAGTAAAAATCTGTGAAAGTGAGTTATAGTCCCACTTTTAAAATCTAATATTTTTGGGATGAGAATACATGCAGCTTTATAAATGTTTTACAAAATAGACACAAGTACATGAAACTACTTTCTATGGTTGAACGATCGAAGCCGAATATGCTACTTTTTACTTGGTAACTTAAGAATTAGTAAACCAGTCTACTAATTGACGCGAATCCTAAAGATAGATCTATTGGGCCCAACAAACCCCATCCGTTGTAGCGGATGCTTTAGTACTTCGAGTTTTATATCATGTCCGATGGATGTCCTGGAATTATGGGGATATTCTTATATGCATCTTGTTAATGTCGGTTACCAGGTGTTCACCATATGAATGATTTTTATCTCTATGTATGGGATGTATATTGAAATATGAAATCTTGTGGTCTATTATTACAATTTGATATATAGGTTAAACCTATAACTCACCAACATTTTTGTTGACGTTTAAAGCATGTTTATTCTCAGGTGATTATTAAGAGTTTCCGCTGTTGCATGCTAATTTATGGACAAGAGTTGGAGTCAGCATGCTTGTATAATATTGTTTAAAAACTACATTCGAAGACATATTTATTGTTGTGTAATATTATTGTAAACCATTATGTAATGGTCGTGTGAAAACGCTATATTTTAGATTATCATTATTTGATAATCGTTGTAATATTTTAAAGGTTATGGTTTGTTTTAAAAATTGAATGCAGTCTTTGAAAAACGTCTCATATAGAGGTCAAAACCTCGCAATGAAATCAATTAATATGGAACGTTTATAATCGATATGAACGGGACATTTCAGTTGGTATCAGAGCGTTGGTCTAAGAGAACCAGAATTTTTGCATTAGTGTGTCTTACCGAGTTTGTTAGGATACATTAGTGAGTCTGGACTTTGACCATGTCTTTCTTCAAAAACGATTGCTTAACATTTTTTTTTTTTGAAATTATATATTATTAACATGTAAATATTATGTGATATATTAATCTCTTAACGTGTTTGATATTGTGTGATAGATGTCTACCTCTAGTATAAATCCCATCGACTCACCTAATAATAATGAAGAGTCGAATATATTTTGGGAAGATTCACAAATTCTCAAAGAGGAACCGGAAGAGGAGGAACTGGAGGAGGAGGAACCGGAAGAAGAGGAACCAGAAGAGGAGGAACCGGAAGAAGAAGAAGAAGAGGTTCCGGAGGAAGAAATATTGATACCTACAGTAAATTAATTAAATAAAAGAAAATTCTCAACCAACGGACCAAAGTTAAAAATGGTCAATGGAGTTTCCGCCGAGGAAGCAAAATATTGGGAAGATTACCAATTTTCCGATGAATCGGATCCCGATGAGGATTCCGATGATGTTATAGAAATTACCTCGACCCAATTTAATAAAGCAAAAGAAAATAATAAGGGAAAAGGTATAAATATAGAGAAACCTGATTTCAACCCCGATGAACTTTATATGTATCGGCAACATCCGTTTTTTCTAAATTGTAACAATAACCCGGGAACCTCTAAACCACCAGGTTTTTCTAAACCATTGTGGAAAACGACGGCTCGTATTAGAGGAACATCATATATCCCTAGAAAATTAGGAAAATGAACCAAGTCCGAAGAAGAAGAAACCAGTGATTCAGATTAGAGGGTTGTAATCATGTTGTGTATTATATGTATTGTAGTGCGCTTGTACTTTTATGTTCTATGTAAAAATTGATTGTATTGTTTGTTAATTATCTTTTACGAATCTAATCCTTGTCTATTTTACAGTATAAAAATAAAATGGACGTTAAGGGTAGATAACCGAATATTTTTGAAGACCTACCAGAGGATATGATTGAGGAAATCTTATCTAGAGTATGTCAGAATTCATCAGCACATTTAGTTATGGCGAAATTAACTAGTCAAACATTTGAAAGACTTTCCAGAAATGCCTTAGTTTATAAAAGGTTTTCCTTTGATAGGTGGGGTATATAACATTGGGGAGACCGTAAGTTACGCTGTGTTTTCTTTAAAGCGTTAAATGCGGGGAACCCAAATGCAATTTTACGCTACGGATTAAGAACCTATTTTGACTCAACATATCCCAACATAGGATTTCGTGAGTTAGAAAGAGCTTCTAACATGCAACATAAAGAAGCATGTTATACTTACGGGTTAATGATGTTCGCTTCTCACCAAAGTGAGAAAAAGAACATCGGATTACAACTTTTAAATAAAACCTTCCCACAAGTGACGAATTCAGTAGTTGGGGTGAGAAACAAGGTTTTTAGATTATTACGGGGCTGTTAGACATTTCGAAATTCTCGTCCTTTTGACGACATTACAACATGCTGCCTAGCCAATGGTCATAACGGTTACTTTCCACAAGACCAAGGATGAGAAGTCGCCTTAGTAAAACCAGAATGCATGACTTGTTTCTGGACTTATGAATTACGTGTCTTTATTTCTTTTGCTGAGCAACTTGCGTATTAACTAGAATTACCTTTATAGCTACCGAGTAGCAATGTTATTATTTGCTATATTTCATCCTATATGTATAATAGCGGTATTGTAAGTTTGTAAAATATTGTATAAAGTTTGAACGCGAAATATTATTGTAATAAGTTTTTCATATAGAATCGTAGTAGTTGAATTGTATAATAGCTGCTAAGTATGAACTTAACGGGTAGGTACTACCCGAATTAAAACTATAAAATGCTAATATGAAGAAAAAGCTTTTATAAATAAGTTCATATTATGCTACGAAATACTATTGACTACTCTTAAATTCTATATGATTAACTCAATTCTTTTGGCTATTTTTGAAGGAAATGGCACCGGCAACTCGTTAGAACTTGAACATGAGTGAGGAAGACTTCCGTGTTTTTCTTACTGCTAACATAGCCGCAATACAGGCTGCGATGCAAAATAACAATAACTCTGGATCTAGCAGTGGAACTAATTCCGCAAGAAATCGTGTAGGATGCTCCTACAAAGAATTCACTGCCTGCAAACCTTTGGAATTTGATGAAATCGAAGGACCAATTGGATTGAAACGGTGGACTGAGAAGGTCGAATTGGTGTTTTCCATAAGTAAGTGTACTGAAGAGGAAAAAGTTAAGTACACTACGCATACCTTCACAGGTACGACGTTAACATGGTGGAATACCTATCTCGAGCAGGTAGGACAAGATGCTGCTTACGCACTACCATGGTCAGCATTCAAGCAATTGATGAACGTGCAGTATTGTCCCAGAAACGAGGTCAATAAGCTCAAGGTAGAGCTTAGAGGATTACGAACGCAAGGTTTCGATATCACCACGTACGAATGACGATTCACAGAATTGTGCCTATTGTGTCCCAGAATGTTCGAAGACGAAGAAGAGAAGATCGACGCATTTGTAAAAGGGTTACCGGAAAGGATTCAAGAAGATGTGAGTTCACACGAGCCCGCCTCCATATAAAAGGCAAGTCGAATGGCTCACAAATTAGTGAACCAGATCGAAGGAAGGATTAAGGAGCAGGGAACCGAAGAGGCTAACATGAAACAAGTCAAGAGAAAGTGGGAAGAAACCAATGACAAGAGTCACCAATACAACAACAACAATCACAACCACAATTGCAATAACTATCCCAATAACCGCAACATCAATCGCAACAACAACTTCAACAAACGTCCCAACAACAACTACAATAACCGTCCCAACAATAACAACAACAACAACAACAACAATAACAACAACAACAGCAACAATAACAATCCCAACAACAATCTCAATAACAACAATGGCAACAAAAACCAAAAACAGTCATGCCAAAGATGTGAAGAGCATCAGCTGGGGCTCTGCACGACATTTTGCAACAAGTGTAAAAGAAATGGTCATAGCGCGAAGAAGTGCAAACTCTACGGACCAATGCATAACAGAACTAAAAGAACAAATAGTGTCGGAACAAATAATACCGCCAAAGTTTATTTTGGATGTGGAAAACCGGGCCACTTTAGTATAAATTGCCCGAATCAGGGGAATACTAATGGGCAGGGCCGCGGAAGAGTTTTCAATATTAATACGACAGAAGCGCAGGACGACCCAGAGCTTGTTACGGGTACCTTTCTCATTGACAATAAATCTGCTTATGTTTTATTTGATTCTGGTGCGGATAGAAGCTATATGAGTAAAGATTTTTGTGCTAAACTAAGTTGCTCACCGACGCCCTTGGGTAATAAGTTTTTACTTGAATTAGCAAACGGTAAATTAATTACAGCAGATAATATATGTCGGAATCGAGAAATTAAACTGGTTAGCGAAACATTTAAGATTGACTTGATACCAGTAGAGTTAGGGAGTTTTGATGTGATAATCGGTATGGACTGGTTGAAAGAAGTGAAAGCAGAGATCGTTTGTTACAAAAATGCAATTCGCATTATACGAGAAAAAGGAAAACCCTTAATGGTGTACGGTGAGAAGAGCAACGCGAAGTTAAATCTTATTAGTAACCTGAAGGCATAAAAACTAATAAGAAAAGGTTGCTATGCTGTGCTAGCCCACATCGAGAAAGTCAATTCTAAAGAAAAGAACATCAATGATGTTCCCGTCGCAAAATAATTTCCCGATGTATTTTCGAAAGAATTACCGGGACTACCTCCACACCGATCCGTTGAATTTCAAATAGACCTTGTATCGGGAGCTGCACCAATAGCTCGTGCTCTATACAGACTCACACCCAGCGAAATGAAGGAACTTCAGAGCCAATTACAAGAACTTTTAGAGCATGGTTTCATTCGACCAAGCACATCACCGTGGGGAGCTCCTATTTTGTTTGTCAAGAAGAAGGATGGTACATTTAGGTTATGTATCGACTACCGAGAGTTGAACAAACTTACCATCAAGAACCGCTACCCACTACCGAGAATCGATGACTTATTTGATCAACTACAAGGCTCGTCGGTTTATTCGAAGATTGATTTACGTTCTGGGTATCATCAAATGCGAGTGAAGGAGGATGATATTCCAAAGACTGCTTTTAGGACGCGTTACGGTCATTACGAGTTTATGGTTATGCCGTTTGGGTTGACTAACGCACCAGCTGTGTTCATGGACCTCATGAACCGAGTGTGTGGACCATACCTTGACAAGTTTGTCATTGTTTTCATCGATGACATACTTATTTACTCAAAGAATGACCAAGAGCACGAAGAACATTTGAGAAAAGTGCTAGAATTGTTAAGGAAAGAGAAACTGTACGCTAAGTTTTCGAAGTGTGCATTTTGGTTGGAAGAAGTTCAATTCCTCGGTCATATAGTGAACAAAGAAGGTATTCAAGTGGATCCAGCAAAGATTGAAACCGTTGAAAAATGGGAAACCCCGAAAACTCCGAAACATATACGCTAATTTTTAGGACTAGCTGGTTACTACAGAAGATTCATCCAAGATTTTTCTAAAATAGCAAAACCCTTGACTGCATTAACGCATAAAGGGAATAAATTTGAATGGAAAGATGAACAAGAGAAAGCGTTTCAATTGTTGAAGAAAAAGTTAACTACGGCACCTATATTGTCATTACCTGAAGGGAATGATGATTTTGTGATATATTGTGACGACTCAAAGCAAGGTCTCGGTTGTGTATTAATGCAACGAACAAAAGTAATTGCTTATGCATCTAGACAATTGAAGATTCACGAGCAGAATTATACGACGCATGATTTGGAATTAGGCGCGGTTGTTTTTGCATTAAAGACTTGGAGACACTACTTATATGGGGTCAAAAGTATTATATATACCGACCACAAAAGTCTTCAACACATATTTAATTAGAAACAACTGAACAAGAGGCAGCGCAGGTGGATTGAATTGTTGAATGATTACGACTTTGAGATTCGTTACCACCCGGGGAAGGCAAATGTGGTAGCTGACACCTTGAGCAGAAAGGACAGAGAACCCATTCGAGTAAAAGCTATGAATATAATGATTCACAATAACCTAACTACTCAAATAAAGGAGGCGCAACAAGGAGTTTTAAAAGAGGGAAATTTAAAGGATGAAATACCCAAAGGATCGGAGAAGCATCTTAATATTCGGGAAGACGGAATCCGGTATAGGGCTGAAAGAATTTGGGTACCAAAATTTGGAGATATGAGAGAAATGGTACTTAGAGAAGCTCATAAGACCAGATACTCAATACATCCTGGAACGGGGAAGATGTACAAGGATCTCAAGAAACATTTTTGGTGGCCGGGTATGAAAGCCGATGTTGCTAAATACGTAGGAGAATGTTTGACGTGTTCTAAGGTCAAAGCGAAGCATCAGAAACCATCAGGTCTACTTCAATAACCCGAAATCCCTGAATGGAAATGGGAAAATATTACCATGGATTTCATCACTAAATTGCCAAGGACTGCAAGTGGTTTTGATACTATTTGGGTAATAGTTAATCGTCTCACAAAATCAGTACACTTCCTGCCAATAAGAGAAGATGACAAGATGGAGAAATTAGCATGATTGTATTTGAAGGAAGTCGTCTCCAAACATGGAATACCAATCTCTATTATCTCTGATAGGGATGACAGATTTATTTGAAGATTCTGGCAGACATTACAGCAAGCATTAGGAACTCGTCTCGACATGAGTACTGCTTATCATCCACAAACTAATGGGTAGAGCGAAAGAACGATACAAACGCTTGAAGATATGCTACGAGCATGTGTTATTGATTTTAGAAACAGTTGGGATCGACACCTTCCGTTAGCAGAATTTTCCTACAACAATAGCTACCATTCAAGCATTGAGATGGCGCCGTTTGAAGCACTCTATGGTAGAAAGTGCATGTCTCCAATTTGTTGGAGTGAAGTAGGGGATAGACAGATTACGGGTCCGGAGATAATACAAGAGACTACCGAGAAGATCATCCAAATTCAACAACGGTTGAAAACCGCCCAAAGTCGACAAAAGAGCTACGCTGACATTAAAAGAAAAGATATAGAATTCAAAATTGGAGAGATGGTCATGCTTAAAGTTGCACCTTGGAAAGGTGTTGTTCGATTTGGTAAACGAGGGAAATTAAATTCATGGTATATTGGACCATTCAAGATTATTGATCGTGTCGGACCAGTAGCTTACCGACTTGAGTTACCTCAACAACTCGCGTCTGTGCACAACACTTTCCATGTCTCGAATTTGAAGAAATGTTTTGCTAAAGAAGATCTCACTATTCCGTTAGACAAAATCCAAATCAACGAAAAACTTCAATTCATCAAAGAACCCGTCGAAATAATGGATCGTGAGGTTAAAAGACTTAAGCAAAACAAGATACCAATTGTTAAGGTTCGATGGAATGCTCGTAGAGGAACTGATTTCACTTGGGAATGAGAAGATTAGATGAAGAAGAAATACCCGCACCTATTTCTAGAAGATACGTCAACACCTCCAACTGCTTAAAATTTCGGGACGAAATTTATTTAACGGGTAGGTACTGTAGTGACCCGAACTTTTCCATGTTTATATATATTAAATGAAATTGATATTTATATGATTAAGTGTTTTCAACATGTTAAGCAATCAAACTTGTTAAGACTTGATTAATTGAAATAGGTTTTATATAGACAATTGACCACCCAAGTTGACCGGTGATTCACGAACGTTAAAACTTGTAAAAACTATATGATGACATATATATGGTTATATATATAGTTAACATGATATTATGATAAGTAAGTATCTCATTAGGTATTTTAACAATGAGTGATATACATAAAAATGAGACTATTGAATTAAGAAACTCGAAAACGATATATATAACGATTATCGTTATAATAACGTCTTACTAAATACATATGAATCATATTAAGATATTGATACACTATGATAAACATGATAAATGATAAGTAAATATATCATTAAGTGTATTAACAATGAACTACATATGTAAAAACAAGACTACTAACTTAAGGATTTCGAAACGAGACATATATGTAACGATTATCGTTGTAACGACATTTAAAAGTATATATATCATATCAAGATATATTAATACATCATATTATCATGATAATATAATAATTTAACATCTCATTTGATATAATAAACAATGGGTTAACAACATTTAACAAGATCGTTAACTTAAAGGTTTCAAAACAACACTTACATGTAGCGACTAACGATGACTTAATGACTCAGTTAAAATGTATATACACGTAGTGTTTTAATATGTATTTTTACACTTTTGAAAGACTTTAAGACACTTATCAAAGTACTTTAACTTAACAAAAATGCTTACAATTACATCCTCATTCATTTTCATCAACAATTCTACTCGTATGCACCCGTATTCGTACTCGTACAATACCCAGCTTCTAAATGTATTTACTATTGGTATATACACTCCAATGATCAGCCCTTAGCAGCATTTTTGAGTCACCTAACACATGTGGGAACCATCATTTAACATCTAGCAAGAAATATCTAACAAAACAACAAACTAATTGAGCCTATATTGACTCCATACTTCACGTAAACTAGGCACACCACAAACACATTTTGATTTCAATTTTCATGCATCAAATTACTCTCTCTCAAGTGTTCTTACTTTTTTCTAAGTATTCTTCACCATCTTCAACAAAATCTAGCTCAATCTATTTCATAAATCCATGCATAAACCAAGTTATAAAACAACTACTCAAGAACACACCAACAACACTTCCAAGTTTGCTAGCTTACTTCCAATCTTGCAAATCCACTTTGAGTGATCATCCAACCTCAAGAAATATTTCTTGTTTATAGTAAGATATCTTTCTAATACAAGGTAATACTTATATTCAAACTTTGATTCAATTTCTATAACTTTAACAATCTTATTTCGAGTGGAAATCTTACTTGAACTTGTTTTCGTGTCATGATTTTGCTTCAAGAACTTTCAAGCCATCCAAGGATCCTTTGAAGCTAGATCTATTTTTCTCATTTCCAGTAGGTTTATCGACAAAACTTGAGGTAGAAATGATGTTCTTAACATCATTTGATTCATATATAAAAAACTACCTTATTCGAAGGTTTAAACTTGTAATCACTAGAACATAGTTTAGTTAATTCTAAACTTGTTCGCAAATAAAAGTTAATCCTTCTAACTTGAATTTTAAAATCAACTAAACACATGTTCTATATCTATATGATATTCTAGCTTAATGATTTAAAACCTGAAAACATGAAAAACACCGTAAAACCGGATATACGCCGTCGTAGTAACACCGCGGGCTATTTTGGGTTAGTTAATTAAAAACTATGACAAACTTTGATTTAAAAGTTGTTCTTCTTGGAAACTGATTTTTCTTATGAACATGAAACTATATCCAAAAATAATGGTTAAACTCAAAGTGGAAGTATGTTTTCCAAAATGGTCATCTAGACGTCGTTCTTTCGACTGAAATGACTACCTTTACAAAAACAACTTATAACCTGTATTTCTGACTATAAACTTATACTTTTTCTATTTAGATTCATAAACTTAAGTTCAATATAAAACCATAGCAACTTGAATCACTCAAAACGGATTTAAAACGAAGAAGTTATGGGTAAAACAAGATTGAATAATTTTTCTTGTTGTAGCTACGTGAAAATTGGTAACAAATCTATATTAATCATATCCTAGCTAACTTATATTGTATTATACATGTATTCTAATATATTATGTAATCTTGGGATACCATAGACACGTATGCAAATGTTTTGACATATCATATCGACCCATCTATATATATTATTTGGAACAACCATAGACACTCTATATGCAGTAATGTTTGAGTTAGCTATACAGGGTTGAGGTTGATTCCAAAAATATATATACTTTGAGTTGTGATCTAGCCTGAGACGTGTATACACTGGGTCATGGATTGATTCAAGATAATATATATATCAATTTATTTCTGTACATCTAACTATGGACAACTAGTTGTAGGTTACTAACGAGGACAGCTGACTTAATAAACTTAAAACATTAAAACGTATTAAAAATGTTGTAAATATATTTTAAACATACTTTGATATATATGTACATATTTGGTATAGGTTCGTGAAATGACCAGTGGCCAAGTCTTACTTTCCGACGAAGTAAAAATCTGTGAAAGTGAGTTATAGTCCCACTTTTAAAATCTAATATTTTTGGGATGAGAATACATGCAGCTTTATAAATGTTTTACAAAATAGACACAAGTACATGAAACTACTTTCTATGGTTGAACGATCGAAGCTGAATATGCCCCTTTTTACTTGGTAACCTAAGAATTAGTAAACCAGTCTACTAACTGACGCGAATCCTAAAGATAGATCTATTGGGCCCAACAAACCCCATCCATTGTAGTGGATGCTTTAGTACTTCGAGTTTTATATCATGTCCGATGGATGTCCCGGAATTATGGGGATATTCTTATATGCATCTTGTTAATGTCGGTTACCAGGTGTTCACCATATGAATGATTTTTATCTCTATGTATGGGATGTATATTGAAATATGAAATCTTGTGGTCTATTATTACAATTTGATATATAGGTTAAACCTATAACTCACCAACATTTTTGTTGACGTTTAAAGCATGTTTATTCTCAGGTGATTATTAAGAGCTTCCGCTGTTGCATGCTAATTTATGGACAAGAGTTGGAGTCAGCATGCTTGTATAATATTGTTTAAAAACTGCATTCGAAGACATATTTATTGTTGTGTAATATTATTGTAAACCATTATGTAATGGTCGTGTGAAAATGCTATATTTTAGATTATCATTATTTGATAATCGTTGTAATATTTTAAAGGTTATGGTTTGTTTTAAAAATCTAATGCAGTGTTTGAAAAACTTCTCATATAGAGGTCAAAACCTCGCAACGAAATCAATTAATATGGAACGTTTATAATCGATATGAACGGGACATTTCATCGTAGGCCTGTATATAAAGAGTGGTGTGTTGAGCTAATGAGTACTATAGCTTTTAATAAGGATGTAGATATGTTAGACGATAAGAGTTTTCTTAGATTTTTACTTGGCCGTAGGATGTACAGGATGTACAGGATGGACATGGCCAGAGCTTTACAGATTTACACTCCCACTGAATTACTGTCACCTGATTGTACAAATTTTATTTATCATGGTGAGCGGGTAGATAGAAATTTTGACGCCAACGCCATCTGGAGGCGTATGTCAAATTTTAATGTGTTTACGCGGGGAGGAAGACGCTCCTATTTAGATATTAATAAAGCCGAGCTTCGTATAATACATAGATTCTTAGAAAACTCGATTACACAAAGAGGTAACAATAAGGAGAAAATGACCTTACACGATTTATTTTACCTTAAGTGCATTCGAAACACTAGAATCTTTGTTAATATCCCCTACTGTGTTGGTTTTTATCTGTCCAAAATGGTGGAAGGAATACAGGAAGGGGGAATAATAGGAGGAGGTATTTTTGTTACTCTCATTGGAGAGTATTTAGGTGTAGATAGGGATCAAGGGGGTCCGATTATGGTATGTAGGGAACAGGACGAGACTTTAGGTTTGCAAGTCTATCAAGGTGCAAAGGTTATGACTAGGAGACGCAATCAGGCAGTACAATATCAGGGCCGCCATCCACAGGTAGAGAGGGGTTCGGATGAGGAAATGTAGGAGGCGGATGACATTAGAGATGTCATTAGGGATAGTGCTACTGACGTTTCCAGCGTATAGATGAGGTAGAAATGACTAATGAGGAGAGGCATCGTCAGTATGAGCAGTGGCAAGCCGCGAATGAGTATGAGACTTCCAGGCAACGCCAACACGATAGCTGGCAAGTTCATCAGCACCAAATCATGAGCCAGCTATCATATCAGGTACCAAATAACTACATCCCGACTCGGCCTGCTTACTATCCACCGCATCAGCCTGACATGCGACCACCCTTTGACCTGTACGACCCCAATCAAGCATACCAGAACACCTATCACCAACCATGGAACCCAAACAATGATATGAAATGGAACCCTTATCCAAATCAATAGTGTTCCATTGGTGATGTCTTTTCTTTTATTATTTTTTATCTATTTATGCTAAACATTTAACATTGTGATACTTTTATGTAATGTTTAATATGTTTATTATTTTGTACTAATATTTCATTTTTATAATTTGAAAGTGGGATATTAAGTCTCATTTCAAATTACCATGCATGTTTATATTTGTATTGTATGTACACTTCAGGGTAAAACAGCGCATTTTCAAAGACTGGCATTAAGTTCAGCAAAAGCTATTAATTTTGACGATAAAACGAAAAACAAGTGTGATGTAACAACAGACGGAATGAACAAATGATGTGCACCATTTATCATTCAACATAAACAACAATATGTTTCGAAACTTTGGTAAAATTTAATCATTTTTCTACGCTAATCACCCTCAATAATTTAAATTGCTACTGATTTCTTGCAAATGAGGGCATTGCAAGATCTTAAGTGTGGGAAGGGGTTAAATTCTTTCGGATTTTTAAAATTTTAATTTAAACACTTGGTTACCATTAAAAATACTAGTAACGCAGTAGTTGTATTAGAATCTAGTGCTCTATGATAATAAAGAACAGCCCTAGTCTTATATACTGACTGCCCAATTCTAGTAAAATTAAATTTTTTTTTCTTTCAAATAAATGAATTCAAAATCATGTTTATACATATTTATGAACGATAAAACTAGGTGTTAATACTGAAATTATTGTTACCTCGGAAAGGACATAAATTGAGAAACAACCCAAAACGCTTGAATTCATTTAAAATGGAATAGAGGAGAATAAAAAGGCAAAGAAAGAAAAATAAAAGCCAAGTGTGAGAAAAATTTACCAAGTTATTTAGAACATATATCACATATTTTTGTACAAATAATTGAAGATACTTTTGTTTTGGACGATTTTAATCAAGTTTTACCCAGTTTATTTTAATAGAATTTAAAAGGAATTAAAGACTTTCGAGAAAAAGACACGCGCTTCTTGAAAAGTTTTCTCAAAAATCAGCTGGAAATCCACGTACCTCAGCATCAAACAGGGTCGCCAAGTGGTCAGACTTATCCTAACCATGAGAGGATCTGTCACGTACAATGGGGGGGCACCATGAAAATTAGCTTATAAGACTAATGAATCAGATCCCCAGAAAGGATAATCTCCTTAAAGATCAAAAATCAGCATTTAAGCCTGATATTACTCAATCCTTGAGATTGACCTTAAAGATTGAGAATTGCAAACTCATGGAATTCGATGATATCTAAACTCGAGCTTGAACGAGAAAATATTTTGATCAAATTACAAACCGATTTGTTTTCTGAAACCCATTTTCAATGCGTTCATTACCATTGAACGTAAAATCCTAAGAATTCACCGTAATTCATTAGGTCACCTGAACCAAATCGGGTGTCAACCGTAAGAACGGTGGTTGCATAGCATGGTCGAAGACATGACCTTGTGCCAGACCGAAAAACTATAGGGTGATCTTTACTATTGCTCCTACAAAGGATAGTAACTGCATCCGACACGATATAAACCATAATCAAAAGCATGTCACGGGACATTGCCTTAACAGTTGCTTGTTCAACGCTTTCCTTTACAACCGGACGGTAGTTTACCGAAAGGTAATATACGGAGCAAGTATACTGGATGTGTTGCTTCCCTAATACAAGGTTAGCAAGTGGGTGACACAAAACCATAAGTTTTGAGCTAAAATTTTTAAATCTGAAACCCACAAAACCCACAAAAACAATTTGCAAACACCGGTGAAGGGTTATTCCGGAAAACATATCTAAGATAAAAGCTAGATTGAATTTTCAAAAGATCAAATGTTTTCATAAAGATCCAATTTCCTAAAGGATCTAAATTTTCATAGTCATGTGGGACTGTAAACCACATCGTTACTATCATTGTTCATACCGCCATATAAAAATCACTGATGTACAAAGTAAGAAGAATAAAGAAGTGATTCTAGTAAAGTTATATTCAAGTTCTATATTGCTTGAGGACAAGCAACGCTCAAGTGTGGGAATATTTGATAATGCTAAAAATGAACATATATTTCATAGCATTATCCTTCAAGAAAGACAAGCTTTTGGTTGCAATTGTTCTATTTACAAGTAATATTCGTTTAAATATTAAAAGGTGAAGACAAAAGACAGATTCGACGATTTGAAGACGCAAACGACCAAAAAGCTCAAAAGTACAAAATACAATCCAAGTGGTTCAATTTATTAATGAGAAACGTCTCAAAATTACAAGAGTACGAGACGCAAAACGCAAAGTACAAGATATTAAATCGTACAAAAGGACGTTCGAAAATCTGGAACCGGGACATGAACCAACTATCAACGCGCGATGCAACGGAGCTAAAATGACAAGTCAACTATGCACATGAATATAATATAACATATAAATAATTCTTAAAATTATATATATTATATTATATATTAAAAACCGTCCGCAAACTAGCAAACAAGTGAATGTGAGCTGTCCCTAGACTCTATGCGATCACATGGCAAATGCAAAGGAAGCCCATGCAATTGCATGACCCCAAAAGTTTGGCCAAGTCTATAAATTCAGCATTTTTCGGACGAGTTTAGGACACAATATAATTCAATCTCTCTCACTCTCAATATATATTTATATTTATATTTTAATTTTAATTTTAATTTAATAATAATAATGTTATAGTGGCGAATGTTTTAAGTTTGTAAGTCGAAATTCTGTCCGTGTAACGCTACGCTATTAATACTCATTGTAAGTTATGTTCAACCTTTTGAAATTAATGTCTCGTAGCTAAGTTATTATTATGCTTATTTAAATCGAAGTAATCGCGATGTTGGACAAAATATTAAAAACGGGGTTATTGGGCTTTATACGATAATTGGGGTTTGGACAAAAGACCGACACTTGTAGAAATTGGACTATGGACTATTAATTGACTTTATATTTGTTTAACTGAATGATAGTTCGTTAATTTAATATAAAGATTTACAATTTAAAGTATCTATAAATAACCATATACACTCGATCGGACACGATGGGCGGGATATTTATAAATACTAATAATCGTTCATTTAACCGGACACGGGGATGGATTAATAGTCAATGGACTCATTAAAACAGGGGTGGATTACATACAAGGACACTTGGTGTAATTGATAATAAAGTATTAAAATCTTGGATTGCACACAGTCGATAACCTGGTGTAATCATTAACAATATATTAAAACCTTATTACAGTTTAAGTCCCCAATTAGTTGGAATATTTGACTTCGGGTATAAGGATAATTTGACGAGGACACTCGCACTTTATACTTATGACTGGTGGACTGTTATGGACAAAAACCAGATGGACATATCAAATAATCCAGGACAAAGGACAATTAACCCATGGTAATAAACTAAAATCAACACGTCGAACATCATGATTACGGAAGTTTAAATAAGCATAATTCTTTTATTTTATATCTTATCGCACCTTTAATTATCGTACTTTTAAATTATCGCAATTTTATTTACCGTCATTTTATTTATCGCACTTTTAATTATCGCAATTTTATTTATCGTCATTTACTTTACGCTTTAAATTAAGTTGTATTTATATTTAATATTTTACATTAGGTTTTAATTGTGACTTAAGACATAAAATCGACAAACCGGTAAAAACCCCCTTTTTATAATAATAATAATACTACTTATATATATATATATATATATATATATATATATATATATATATATATATATATATATATATATATATATATATATATATATATATATATATACAAATATAGTTTTAAAAATATAGCGTTAAACTTGGCTAGCTCCCTGCGGAACGAACCGGACTTACTAAAAGCTACACTACTGTACGATTAGGTACACTGCCTATAGTGTTGTAGCAAGGTTTAGGTATATCCACTCTATAAATAAATAAATAACTTGTGTAAAATTGTATCGTATTTAATAGTATTTCGCAATAAAAATATAACTATTTCGTATACACCTCGCATAACATCACAGTGTCACCAGAATGAATCAACCAATCATCCATCCCCATTTCATCTGATGGGTTCGTAGTCGACTTAACCGATGGGATGAGAAGAAGGCGATCCTTTCCATCCACCACATTCCCCTCTCGGCGAAGAATCTGAAACACTTATAGGCGAACCTGTCCGAAACACCAATTTCTCTCTCAGAGTATCTCACCACGACTATATCATAACTCAGATTCTAAACCTTATTCATCCGCTCGTTCTGACCCACAATCATCCCGGAATAATAGAAAAAGTCAACGAACTTCGCGCTCGTGTAATCAATTTGGAGAATATGGTGCAAAATTTACCAGCTTCAGCAATATGGTGCAAAATTTACCAGCTTCAGCAACATCATCGGTACCAACAGTACCATTAGTAATAGCACCAGTACCACTAACAACCCAAATTTCAATATCACACACCTCAACATCTCATACTGTACCTCGAGTATAATCATCGTTCTACGTATCGTTCTACATCAATTATCTTCGTTCTTCATGGTGATTAAGTAATTTCTAATATTTTAGAGATTATGTATTCTAGTTCTAATGATAAATTAAATGAGATTAATATCATATTAACTCATAAATCCATGATTACATCTGAAGAAAATATACACGTATATATGTTTTCATAAGGATTGTAATTAAATTTTTTTTTGTACAAACTGTTAATGGTGAAAATATTTTAACGGGTAGGTAATACCTGAGGAATATTTAGATTTCACATTAATAATTTACACTGTACATTCTTCGAAGCTGATTCAATAGTCGTTTACTATCCTACTTACATCCACCGATATACGAAACCATTCACCACAGAATAACCATTTTCATCCAATTTCATATTTGGATTTTGATTTATCAGAATCCAACAAGTGGCATAATAAAGAAAAACATTGGACAAAATAAAATTTGTTAGAAACAAACGAATTAACTATGAGGAAAAAAAATTGTTAAGAATCCACGCTAACTTTTTCCAGCTAGCTGTTCCTAGCTAACTGATTATATTTTATTTATCGCAGTTTATTTATCGCAATTTAATTATCGCAATTTTATTTATCGTCATTTAATTTCTGTTATTTACTTTACGCACTTTATTTATCGTCATTTAATTTTTGTTATTTATTTTACGCACTTTAAATATCGGGACACGTATACAAGATTTTGACATATCATATCGACGCATCTATATATATTATTTGGAATAACCATAGATACTCTATATACAGTAATGCTTGAGTTAGCTATACATGGTCGAGGTTGATTCTATAATAATATATATACTTTGAGTTGTGATCGAGTCTGAGACATGTACACGGGTCACGATACGTATTCACTAATTCGAATATTATATATTAAACTATATATGAATTATTGGACGGTTAACTATGGGCTATCGACTGTGGACTAATAACATTGGACAATTAAAATGAATTAAAATATTGATTATAACATATGAAACTAAATATTTCTTCAAGTTTGCCTCTTGATTTCATCTTAAACCTCATTTGTATCTTAACAATTACAATTTGCGTTCAAACCTTTCATGATTCTTGAAAACACCTCAATCGAGATGATGAACCAACCGCACTCCATCTACGGAAGAAAAGATTGATGCATATAGTTATGCACCTGAAAAACTATCGGAAACTGAGTAAATGTTTAACACGTAGCTGTGCTAATTCCTTTAGCGTTATTATTACCGAAAATAACTTTGCAACTCCTGTTCGAGATAGCCAGTTTTGTCACAGCTCCAGCAAGTCAAATTCGATTTTTTGTTCGAATCAACCTTATTATAACGTTGTCTTTTCGCCTTTGTTACTGGGGAACCGTTTATATTCCACCACAATTAGCAGTAAACTTACCAGTAACTTTATTGTTCTTTGACTTCTAAAAAATCATTATTTTTATCGAAACCCTATCATATACTCATCCACATCTTACAACGAGAATTACCATACCAATCATCGGGAGTTAGCAATAAGTATTTTGAATCTCGTAGCGTTTCTACATCAACAGTTATATGTATACGTATAACATTTATCTCTTAGAATTATGATCCTCCATTCTGAAATTCTGAAAAGCACCCAGTTTACGAATTAGTTCTCTAAATTTTGGAAAGTGCCGATGAAAAAAAAAACTGTAAACGACGTTAACAGCCAAAAGTTTGATGATAAAGAATGAATTGTTGGAACCACTCAATGGAAAATTATACTGGAAACCGGATTAAGCAAACCATGAAAGAGGCTATGGACAAATCACAAAGACTAAACCTGCTTTCAAAGAATCCAAATGATTCAGTATATGTTGAAGTCTTTAGCAAATACCTTGCTCCTAACTCTAGACCCTTACGGACAAATCTTCATCATTATCCTTTGATATTAGAAATTCTAAGATATCATAGTATCTTTCATTATAAATATCCTCGATTTCTCTGAAGATATTTTCATAACTATTCGTATCTGAAATCATTTATCTCTTCGCGATATCAGTGTTACATCATATAAGAAACTGTTTAGTTTCTATATTCTATAAAATTTCTAGTCTAAACTATGAATGTTTTTGAAGTAGTGTTGGAAATTGATGCATGAGTTAGTATAATATAATGACACTTGATCAACGTGATTATATTACACTAAGTCATGCTGAGTTTCTAATGAAACATGATGATTCACAGATTTTAACGTCATCATGTGCCATGTTACATGACTCTTACATTCTACCTAATCTCCAAACATATCAAGAACATATCTTTCTGATAGTTCTACCTTTTCTCTTGAATTCTGGTAATGTAACCAATCAAGATCGTGCTATTACAATTTCTCACTTAGAACATTAGTCATGTTCATTCGAAACTCCATACCTACGAATTCTGGACCATTATTCGCTTGACTTAAAGTCAGGAAGAGAAAACAAAAGTATGGAATTACAAAATATAAAGGAAATGAAAAGGGTGGATTTATAGTGAAATATCAGACAAAGCAATCGAGACAGATCATCGCATTTAGTTAAAGAGGATCCTAATTTCCTTAATTACCGAAGAACCAAATCTTATTACAAAGATTTCCTCTAAAATCCCATAAATTCCGAAAATCAACCGTGACTACATCACCGGTTAAGACGAACTTGCATTTACTGATTTCAGTCTTTTGTGATAGCTTCACTCGTACTCTTCGAATAGTCGAATTATCTTATCCATATTACTCAACAGAAATATAACTCTATTTATCAGCTCATATTCATCAGGAAAACATTCTTATTATTAGCCATGATGATCCCACTCAAATTTCGGGACGAAATTTCTTTAATGGGTAGGTACTGTGACGACCCGAAAATTTTCGACTAAATTTAAACTTAATCCTTATATGTTTCCGACACAATAAGAAAAGTCTATTAAACCAAGTCTCAAAATGTTAGAACTATTTTTCATAAATGCATTTGACCTTGACTATTCTCGACGATTCACGAACAATTGTTTGTAAATAAATATGTATATATATATATATATATATATATATATATATATAAGTATTTATATAGTTGAAAATACAAAATATAAATTAAGCATTAGAATGAAATACGTAAAATGTGATACAAAATAATATACAGAATAATTAAGTGGCTATCAAAATGAATATATATATATATATATATATATATATATATATATATATATATATATATATATATATATATATATATATATATATATATATATATATATATATATGCACATGGTTTCTATACTTAATTAATATTATGTAAAATATATAAATATTAAATAATCAATATGTGATATTATGTATAATAGATGTTACTAAATATTACATACTTAATAATATGTAAAAGCAATATACTAAATTACTAAAGGATAAAAAAAAATGTGTCATATTGATAATATTAGTACTTTCATTAAAATAAAGAATTATATTAATATCAGTATTATTAATATTACCATATATGAGAATTGATACATATAATGTGATAAAAGTTCTACCTTTTTGTTTAATAATATCATTATCATTATTTTATCACTTTACTCATTAGTATTAAGTATTATAAGTATTATTAAAAGTATAATAAGAAATTGTTACATGTAATTTATTACATTATTACATCATTATTTTATCACTTTACTCATTAGTATTTTTATGATCATGGTTATCATTATAATTATTAATAATATTATCATATTATTATAATTATTTTTATAAATATTGTTATTACCATTTTTATTATTATTATTATTATTATTATTCTTATTCTTATAGATTATTATTAACAAACTTATTAAGAGTATCATTTTTATTATTATTAATTTCCTCATATTATTATCAGTATTTTATTAATAATATTTAATATAAATATTATTAATTAGTATTAATATTATTATTAATGTATTTGTCATTTATTAAAAATTAATTATATAAATTAGGTAAAAAAATACCAATTCAGTTTGATGTAGCTTTCCATACTGTGTTAGAAATTTGTTTCAGTCTCTACATTTGGTAATAAATCGAATCAAATCAGAGGATACAACCAAAATCAGTTGGGAGTCATTGTTTTCTATTATTTTTTTTATTATTTTTCTCTGCTGATTGATTCTGTTTGTCAACAATTTGTGCTATAAACCTATCTAAAATCTCTGTAATACTACAACATTAATTCAACAATGAACAACAATATCAGATACACACTACCAACCTTAGCTTTTATCCAAAATTCAAACCAATTTAAAGAAACTAACCCGTCGACCCTGTTCTTATGTCATTTTATCAAAAAGCTTGAATTTAAATAAATTTTCCAAATGTAATAATGAGGTTCTGTTAGGAATAATCTACTAAAACTTTCTGTAAAGTTTCGAATCTCAAAATTTCGTATTGAATTCTAATTTCAGAGACAAAGTTCTAATTTCAAAAGTCAACCTTTTTGTTCAGGGTAAAATTCGATCTCTAATGGATGTTTTAGGTTCAATCAAGGATACGGTTAGATTCTAGGAGGAATTTGTAACATCTTTTATGTTAAGATCGTGGTCTAAAACGGATTGGAATTCATGAATTGAACTTGAGTTTCAAACCGTTATTTAAGGTCTGTTATGATTTTTTTTTTCTTTTCTGTTAACCCAAACACCCACAATTAATCTATTCTATTTTATTTTCACAGCCTAATTCAAACTTTTAAATCCTATTAGGTTTAAGAAACGTTTCCAATTAATTTAGTTTTGAAAAGGATGAAGAGGAAAAACAGAAAATAAATTTTACGAGTTAAGTATATGTAGGTATTAGATTATAACAGAAAAATAAACTGCAGAGCCATGGTCTAGGGAGTGTTTTGGTGGGCGAGAGGTCTTGGGTTCGAGCCCGGTTCGGGACATTCTTTTTTTACAAGCTTGTTTGGAAGGTAGTTTTTATTACAAAAATTATTATTATTATTATTATTATTATTATTATTATTATTATTATTATTATTATTATTATTATTATTATTATTGTTAATATTATTGTTATAATTATTATCATTATTATTATTATCATCATTATTTTGATTATTATATTTATTAGTATTATAATTACTAGTATTATTAAATAACCCTTATTATTATTAGTATGATTATTACTGAAGGTATTTCGTATGCCCGAGAGACATACTAAATTAATGTGGCTGACGTGTTATGATCCAAGTCGGGTCATACCCAATAACAAACTTACCGACACCTTATTCGTCTTTGATTTTAACGATTGGTTCATTGATCAAATACGCGACACTTGAACTTTAAGAAAAATGGTTTTCTTAAATATTACTTGATGTGTATTTATATAAATTATGGAATAATTTATATAATATGGATTTAATTATTTATAGGTTAAATAATTAGTTAATTTATATTACATTTTATATAAATTGGTTTTATATATGTAATGTTTATATAAATTAAAGAATGTAAGTATCATGAAATAGTTTTATAAAAAAATTAATCTTTTATAAAACTTATTTTAATTACATCTTGTGAGTGGCATTGGAGTCCATGTATGCATGCCATTTGACTACCCATTTGAATGGCTACTTGCATTTTCAAGAGGCATAAGTATCTAGGTACTCTTGGAGACTACACACACATGCAATACACATCAAAACTAGCAAGAAAAATTCTGCATACCCCCCATTTTGGAGCAGCTGCTGCCGTGACCTTTCCTAAGGGTAGGAGAGTTCATTTTTCTTTTTTGCAAGTCTATCTCAAGTGTAAATTAAATCCTAACCAAAGTACAAGGTGTTGGTTACAAGTTTGGGGTATAATCTCTTGAGGTTTCATCCATTTGAAGCTCCATTCAACATCATCATCTTCATCCTTGTTCTTCACCTCCTTTTGGAGTAGGTACAACATCTTACTAGCTCTATTTTACATTTTAGTGTATTATTCAAGACTAGATCTTTTATGGAATTCATGTTTAAAAGGCTTAAACTATACATGCATAAACTTTAAATTGCTTCCGCTTTATGTATACATATACACGAATTTACATTCACTTAAAATGGGTTTTGTGACTTTGTTTATGTAATGAATTCCATCAATGGTATCTAGAGCCAAAGTCTTGTTAATATGCTTCTTGTTTTTGGCTAGTAAACTCACTTTCTTTACAATCTACCAACATGCATGAAAGTAGAATGTAAAAAATATTGAGTTTTGGTGGGGTGTAAGGTGATGGCCGAATTATTGGGTCCCAAAAATGGGTTTGGGATTTCAAGTTTGGCCATGTTTGTTGTTATGTTGTTGTTCACAATCGAGCCTAGACCGTGTGGTTGAATGTTTGGATGATTTGGTTGTTATTCATGATTTGTAATATTCATTCATATGGTTGTAATTATTTTGGTTTGTAAAAGTTGTATTTGATCTTGTAATTTTGTATGTAATTTGTTCTATTTTGGTTTGTAAAATAGAATAGGTTGTTATTTCATTTTCTAGAAAAATTGTATTAGGATATGATTTTGTAAGATGAAAGTGAAGATTTATGAAGAAGATTCAAGATGAAGCTTATGAAGTTACAAGTTTAAGTGGGGGGTTTTGGTAAAAATCTCTTACTTTGGTTAACCCTCTTAGGTGACATTTGTTTTTTGGCTAAACAAATGTCCACCAAAATGGCTCTTGATTGTGAACACTTTGTTATGCATGTTTGTGTATGTTTGTATGTTTGGTTGCTACAAGATCATCACATGTTATGAACTTGCATGATAAATTGTAATTGGTTATAATAAAACATAACAAAATGACACTAATAATTGGTTATTAGACTTAAGTAAAATGGTTTATTTAAAAAGGTAATGAAATGGTTAAAACTAGTAATTGGTTACTAAAAGGTACATGAAAATGGGTTTTTCATAAACATACTACACACCAAATGCATGTTGGTGTATAGCACTTTGTTTTCTAAACTAGAATGTAGAAAACCTAAAATCCCTTAACTAAAACAAGGTAAACAAGTTAAACGCCATCCTTTTGTGGAAACACTTAGACATATTAGGAATCTCTTGATGGGATAAAGGTCACCTAACCGTCATGAGTGAACTAACATGAATAAGGTACACTTTGCATACATGTGGGATAAAGGTCACCTAACCACTTGCATGTTAAGTTTACATGTCTACACAAGTAGGACAACTTGATTTGGGAATCATGAACTTAGGGTCACCGAAGCATGAGGAACAAATAGGCGTTGATGGGATTAATATGCCATGCAAAAGGATTGCATGATCCCATAAATTAGAAGTTGCAAAAGGATTGCAATTGTCATTTCGACTACCTAGCTAAATCAAATGACGGGATAAAGGTCACCTAACCGAAATTTGATTTACCGTTGGATTCTAACATTTAATAAAACAAATTAAAGGGTATTGTCTATTAAATCTAAATCAATACTTAAATGAACTTTGTTGAATTTTGTAGATGGCCGCAAATAACAACAACAACATGAACAATGCACCACTTAACTTTAACAACCTATCGTTACGGTCTCTCCTCGAGAAAGACAAACTCAACCATACAAATTTTATGGATTGGTTCCGCAATCTTCGGATTGTCCTCAAACAAGAGGATAAAATGTATGTGCTTGAGGACCCCATTCCCGATCAACCGGATGAGAGTGATGTGGAGGCAATGGCCTCTTACGATAAGTATTGCCACGACTCCCTTCAAGTCTCATGCTTAATGCTTGGGACTATGATACCCGAACTCCAAAAGGATTTCGAGCATCATAGCGCATACGACATGATAACACAATTGAAGGAGATGTTTCTCCAACAAGCACGTGTTGAGCGTTTCGAAACGGTTCGGGCGCTTCATGCTTGTCGTATGGACGATACCCAATCGGTTTCATCTTATGTACTTAAGATGAAGAGCCTTATCGATCGTGCTAACCGTCTTAACCTTAACATATCTAATGAGTTAGCCACCGATCTTATCCTTAACTCCCTATCAAAGAGGTTTGATCAATTTGTAATTAATTACAACATGAATGGGATGGATAAGAGCATAGGTGAGCTTCATGGTATGCTTAGGACGGCGGAAACTAGCATGGGTAAAAGGACTTTACCCGTGTTAGCAATCGATCAAGGTGGGTCTAAAGGTAACACCTCTAAGCCAAAGGTGACTAAGAGAAAAGGACCCGACCATCAAGGCAAAGGGAAGGGGAAGATGGTTACCCCAACCATCAACAAGGCAAAGAAGCAAAAGGTAGCCGAGAAGGCAAACCCCAAGGAAGACCCATGTTTCGGTTGCGGTGAGATGGGTCATTGGAAACGAAACTGTCCGGTCTATCTTAAAGAGTTGAAGGACAAGAGGGATGCAGGGCAAACCTCAGGTAATATATACATGGTATATATAGAGCTTAGTATTACTTCTTCTAATACATGGGTATTAGACACGGGATGTGGAACTCATATTTGCAATACTTTGCAGGGGTTCAAAAGAAGTGATCATAAAGCGGGAACATCAAGTCTCTATATGGGCAATGGTGCAAAGGTGCATGTTAAAGCTCAAGGAGAATTTGTTTTGAAGCTTCCAAGTGGATTGAAGCTTATTTTAGAAAATGTTTTGTATGCACCGGATTTATGTCGAAACATTATTTCTATTTCTCGCTTAAGACAATGTGGTTTCAATGTTAATTTTATTGATGATGATATCCATTTTTCTAAAGATAATGTATTCTATTTCAAGGCTTCGCCTTCAAATGGAATTTATGAATTGGTTCATGATGACGCATCATCGAGCTCTATATACCATACTAGCACCAAGAAACTCAAAAGGGATTTGAGTGATTCATATTTATGGCATTGTCGCCTTGGACATATAAACAAGAACCGAATGCATACACTTCAAAAGAATGGACTTTTGAAATCAAATGAAATGGATTCGTTTGATGTATGTGAATCTTGTTTACAAGGCAAGATGACTAAAGCACCTTTCAAAGGGACTTATGAAAGGGCTAAAGATTTATTGGGATTAATACATTCGGATGTATGTGGACCCTTTAAACCCATGACTAGGAATGGTGAAAGATACTTTGTTACTTTCATTGATGACTTTAGTCGTTTCGGATATGTCTACTTATTAAGACACAAGGACGAAACGTTTGAAGCATTCAAAGAATATCAAAACGAAGTACAAAATCAACTCAATAAGACAATTAAGGTACTACGTACCGATAGAGGAGGTGAATACCTAAGCGATGCCTTCCAAGATCATCTTAGGAGTTGTGGGATTATCTCACAACTTACTCCACCCGGAACACCCCAACTTAATGGAGTTTCCGAAAGGAGGAACCGAACCCTAATGGATATGGTTCGATCTATGATGGCAAGAAGCTCGTTGCCTCTATCATTTTGGGGTTATTGTCTAAGCTCCGCGGCTCGTATTTTAAATATGGCCCCAACCAAGAAAGTGGAACGAACTCCTCATGAGATGTGGTTTGGAAAACCTCCTTCTCTTTCATACTTGAAAGTATGGGGATGTGAAGCTTATCCTAAGCGTTATGTAGCAAATAAGCTACATGCTCGATCCACAAAGTGTATCTTCATAGGATATCCCAAAGATGACATGGGATATTACTTCTATGATCCATCCGAGCAAACGGTATTTGTTGCTCGGAAAGCGGAATTCCTTGAAACCAAGTTCCTTATGGAAGGTGATGGTGAAAGGAAAATAGATCTTGTAGAGGTACAAGATCAAGCCGATGATACACAATTGGTTGACACTAGCACTCAACATGAGGATGTTAAAAATGATCAAGTAGATGATCAAGGTACACAAGACGTTCGAAGATCTAGTAGGATTAGTAATCCTCCTGAGAGATATGGTTTTCTCGTGGATGGTTGCTATACGGTTGATTTGGATGAACCGGTAAACTACAAAGATGCTTTATCAAGGATTGATAAAGATAAATGGCAGGAAGCCATGAACGCCGAGATGCAATCCATGTATGACAACCAAGTTTGGGAACTTGTTGAGCAACCTCCTAGCTCTAAGCTAGTTGATTGCAAGTGGATTTTCAAAATGAAAACCGACATACATGGAAACTTGGATACATACAAAGCTAGACTTGTAGCAAAGGGTTTCACTCAAACTCAAGGGGTTGACTATGATGAAACTTTCTCGCCTGTGGCAATGCTAAAGTCTATTAGGATATTATTTGCCATCGCTGCTCATTATGATTACGAAATTTGGCAAATGGATGTCAAAACTGCTTTCCTAAATGGATATCTTGAGGAAGATGTCTATATGGTACAGCCCGAAGGTTTTGTCGATCCGAAAAATCCTAAAAAGGTATGCAAGTTAAAGAAATCGATCTACGGATTGAAACAAGCATCTAGAATGTGGAATCATCGTTTTAATGAAGAGGCAAAGAAATTTGGCTTCATTAAAAATGGTGATGAAGCTTGTGTATACAAGAAGGCTAGTGGGAGCTCTATAATGTTCCTTGTGCTATATGTGGATGATATATTATTATTTGGGAATGATATAACCACAATGCAAGAAGTCAAAACTTGGCTAAAGAGTTGCTTCTCCATTAAGGATCTTGGAGAAGCACAATACATATTGGGGATTGGAATCTATAGGAATAGATCCAAGAGATTGATAGGTTTAAGCCAAAGTACATACATTGATAAAGTCTTGAAAAGGTTCAAGATGGAAAACTCTAAGAAAGGTTTGGTACCTATCCAAAAGGGAACCATTCTCAGTTCATCTCAGTGTCCTACCACGAAAGATGAACAAGAGAGAATGAAGAAAGTCCCATACGCATCTGCTATTGGGTCTATCATGTATGCAATGATATGTACTAGACCGGATGTGTCATGCGCTCTAAGCTTGACAAGTAGATACCAGAATAACCCAGGAAATAGTCATTGGACTGCAGTTAAATGTATATTGAAATACCTTAGAAGGACTAAGGATATGTTTCTTATATATGGGTCTGGTGAGGAGGAACTCGCCGTAAAAGGTTACGTGGACGCGAGTTTCCAAACTGATCGAGATGACTCTCGATCACAATCCGGTTATGTCTTCATGTTAAATGGTGGTGCGGTCTCTTGGAAGAGTTCGAAACAGGAGGTTGTTGCGTTATCCACTACAGAGTCGGAGTACATTGCCGCCTCACTGGCAGCTCAGGAAGCTGCATGGATGAAGAAATTCATCGACGACTTAGGAGTGGTCCCTTCCATTCAGGACCCTCTTGAGATCTTTTGTGACAACGAGGGTGCGATTGCTCAAATCAAGGAACCTCGTGCCCATCAAAAGACTCGTCACATTGAGCGGAGATTCAACTACATAAGGGATGAAGTTGAAAAAGGAAAGATATGTATTCACAAAGTTCACACAGATCATAATGTTGCGGATCCACTCACGAAGCTTTTACATGGGCCAAAACATGAGGGACATGTTTGTGCATTAGGGCTTCGATATTCTAGTGATTGGATATGATCTATTTTATGTATTGTACCGGAACGAAATTATTCAAACTCATTAATATAACTATGGTGTTAATTTATTTGTGTTATGTTCCTATTTTGCATATTTCATCCATGAATAAGCAACTATTCTAAATTCCGTAGTCGATCACATTTGTGGGAACAAGTGTGAGGTTTAGACTATTATGAACTTGGATTGGTATACATTCATAGGTTGAATGTGGGGCAAGGTTGCAACCAAGGTTCATAGATATTTGTGGGAAACAAATATTGGAAGACCCGCTCTCAAGAATTACTGTATAGAGCCTTTGTGGTTGATCACATGTAATCTTGAGTAAAGGCGAATATCATTGTATCCTCTGACCTGAGATACATATTGGGTTCGGATATTCACCAAGTACTGTGCCTTGATTCTTTCCTTCGCTATTCTGAAACATGGTAGTACATAAGGAAGAACTCAGGTATATTACAAAGTGTATATCTAGGACGTATGTAGTCAAGATGGAATTTGTCCCTCTTATTCGTTGAGAGTCAGATGTCTAAGGCCTGAAAAGTTAAATCTATAAGAGAGTGATCACTCTGTATCTCTTGGATTTAACATGACATCTAGGACGAAAGGAAATAATAAAGATTCACCTAATCATATTCGAGATGGGAACTTGAAAGGGATGATGTTATTGAATGGCACAAAGTCATAACATATTAGGGGTGATGGACGGTGTGTTAGGCTGTATCCATCACTTGCATTAATTTCTTATGTTTCTCGTGCAAGTGGGAGATTGAAGGTATTTCGTATGCCCGAGAGACATACTAAATTAATGTGGCTGACGTGTTATGATCCAAGTCGGGTCATACCCAATAACAAACTTACCGACACCTTATTCGTCTTTGATTTTAACGATTGGTTCATTGATCAAATACGCGACACTTGAACTTTAAGAAAAATGGTTTTCTTAAATATTACTTGATGTGTATTTATATAAATTATGGAATAATTTATATAATATGGATTTAATTATTTATAGGTTAAATAATTAGTTAATTTATATTACATTTTATATAAATTGGTTTTATATATGTAATGTTTATATAAATTAAAGAATGTAAGTATCATGAAATAGTTTTATAAAAAAATTAATCTTTTATAAAACTTATTTTAATTACATCTTGTGAGTGGCATTGGAGTCCATGTATGCATGCCATTTGACTACCCATTTGAATGGCTACTTGCATTTTCAAGAGGCATAAGTATCTAGGTACTCTTGGAGACTACACACACATGCAATACACATCAAAACTAGCAAGAAAAATTCTGCATACCCCCCATTTTGGAGCAGCTGCTGCCGTGACCTTTCCTAAGGGTAGGAGAGTTCATTTTTCTTTTTTGCAAGTCTATCTCAAGTGTAAATTAAATCCTAACCAAAGTACAAGGTGTTGGTTACAAGTTTGGGGTATAATCTCTTGAGGTTTCATCCATTTGAAGCTCCATTCAACATCATCATCTTCATCCTTGTTCTTCACCTCCTTTTGGAGTAGGTACAACATCTTACTAGCTCTATTTTACATTTTAGTGTATTATTCAAGACTAGATCTTTTATGGAATTCATGTTTAAAAGGCTTAAACTATACATGCATAAACTTTAAATTGCTTCCGCTTTATGTATACATATACACGAATTTACATTCACTTAAAATAGGTTTTGTGACTTTGTTTATGTAATGAATTTCATCAATTACTACTAAATATTATTATTGTTCTTATTATTAGATATTTATATTATTACAAGTAATATAATTATTAATATGAATATGATTCTTGTTATTATTATTACGAAAATAACACAAACTATTATTATTATCATTAATATTAGTACTTGTATCATTTTATAATTATTAGTATTATTATCATTAACATAGGTATTATTATTAGTGCTATCATTATTATTATTATTAATATTACAAGGTATCATTAATAGACCTATCAGTTAAACATTAATATTAGTAATACTGTATGATTACTGCAATTTCTATTTAAACTATTAAAAATTACCATTTTTATTAAAAATATTATTTACATTAAAACTATCATTTTTATCGTTATCAGTATTATCTATATCTATATTATAATTACGATTATGAAAATAATAGTTTTAATGACGTTGTTAAAGTTATAAGCATAAAAATAAAGATTATATATATGAATATATATTTAATACACATAATCTAACTATATTAATATATCTATGAAAATATAGATATAATGAAACTTGTTAATCTACTATATATATAAATTACATCACTAATCATAGTATATTTGTTCGATTACAATTATGTATATTAATAAATATACAAATGATATAGGTTCGTGAATCCGAGGCCAACCCTGCATTGTTCAATGTCGTCATATGTATTTTTACTACAAAATACAGTATAGTGAGTTTCATTTGATTCCATTTTACTCTTTACATTTTTGGGACTGAGAATACATGCGCTGTTTTTATAACTGTTTCCTAAATGCGTTTGAGATATATTTTTGAACGGAGAATACATGAACTGCTTTTATAAATGATTGATGAAATAGACACAAATATTCAAAACTACATTCTATGATAGAATTATTTGGATTCAGAGGTTCGATTTAGTAATTAACGGAGAGATGATTTTGCATTGCGTACGCATTAGCTCCCGTTTTAACTACCATCGGCGGGATGATTTTGCATTGCACGCACGCACTAGCCCCCGATGTATTGTATTGTATTATAGTCGACTTTGTAGTTAGTAACGGAGGAATGATTTTGCATTGCGTATGCATTAGCCCCCGTTTGAGCTACCCTCGGAGGGATGATTTTGCATTGTGTACGCATTAGCCCCCGTTGTAAGAATTATATTGTATTAACTACCACGGTGAGATGATTTTGTCATTGCACTACGCATTAGCTACCGTTGGTGAGTTATTTGAAAGGTTCCAGTGTTCTTCATATGAATGATTTTACAGCAGGAATAGACCTGCACAGATTGTTTTCTAATTATGAGTATCTTGTGGTCTATTATATTATTGAAAATGATTGATTATGAAAAACTAATGAACTCACCAACCTTTTGGTTGACACTTGAAAGCATGTTTATTCTCAGGTATTAAAGAAAGAGTCATTCATGACATATTTCAAAAGACGTTGCATTCGAGTCGTCGAGTTCATCAAGATTATTATTAAGTCAATTATAGTTTGATATATTATGAAATGGTATGCATGCCATTAACTTTCAGTGTAAAGAAAGTTTGTCTTTTAAAAACGAAAGCAATGTTTGTAAAATGTATCATATAGAGGTCAAGTACCTTGCGATGTAACCAAATGTAATGTATTCGTCCGGATGGATTAGGACAGGTCGTTAGACTATGTTTGCTGCAAGGAAAACACAGAAGTCTTCCTTGCTCATGTTCAAGTTCTGACGAGTAGTCGGTGCCATTTCCTTCAAATATAGCCAAAAGAATTAAGTTAATCATATAGAATATTAAGAGTAGTAAATAGTATTTCGTAGCATAATATGAACTTATTTATAAAAGCTTTTTCTTCATATTAGCGTTTTATAATTTTTCATTCGGGTAGTACCTACCCTTAAGTTCATACTTAGTAGCTAATATACAATTCAACTACTACAATTCTATATGAAAAACTGATTATAATAATATTTCGCATTCAAACTTTTATACAATATTTTACAAACTTACAATACCGTTATTTTATATATAGCATGAAATATAGCACACAATAACCTTGATACAAGGCAGTTGTGAACTCAATTCTAGTTAAGCGCAAGTCGTTCAGCAAAGGCAATAAAGACACATAATTCGTAGGTCCAGAAACAAGTCATGCATTCGGGTTTTACTAGTATTATTTTCCATCCTTGGTCTTGTGGAAAATAACCGTTGTGTTCGTTGGCAAGACAACATGTTGTAACGTCGTCAAAAGGACGAGGGTTACATAATGCCCAACAGCCCCGTAACAATCTAAAAACCTTGTCTCTCACTCCAACTACTGAATCCGTCACTTGTGGGAATGTTTTATTTAACAGTTGTAATCCGATGTTCTTTTTCTCAATTTGGTGAGAAGCGAACATCACTAATCCGTAAACATAGCATGCTTCTTTAAGTTGCATGTTGGAAGCTCTTTCTAAAGAACAAAGTCCTATGTTGGGATATGTGGAGTCAAAATAGGCTCTCAACCCGTAGCGTAAAATTGCATTTGGGTTCCCCGCACTTAATGCCTTAAAGAAAACACGGCATAACTTAAGGTCTCCCCAATGTGATATACCCCATCTCTCAAAGGAAATACTTTTATAAACTAAGGCATGCCTGGAATGTCTTTTAAATGTTTGACACATTAATTTCGCCACAAATAATTGTGCCGATGAATTCTGACTGACTCTGGACAAGATTTCATCAATCATATTCCCTGGTAGGTCTTCTAAAATACTCGATTGTCTATCCTTAACATCCATTTTGTGTTTTATACTGTAAAATAGACGAGGATTAGATTCGTAAAAGGTAATTAACAAACAATATAAGCAATTTTTACATATAACATAAAAGTATAAGCACACTATAATACATATTTTACACAACAAGATTACAACTCTTTATTTCGACTCACTTGTTTCTTCCTCCTCGGACTTAGTTCGTTTTGCTAATTTCCTAGGGATACATGGTGCTCCTCTAATGCGAGCTGTCGTTTTCACAAATGGTCTAGAAAAACCTGGTGGTTTAGATGTTCCCGGGTTATAGTTAAAATTTAAGAAGTACGGGTGTTTACGGTATCGGGGTATTTCATGTTAACAAAGAGTTCATCGGTTTTGGATTCGGGTTTTTCTATTTTGATAGCTTTTCCCTTATTATTTTCTTTTGCTTTATTAAATTAGGTAGGGATAATTTCTATAACATCATCGGAATCCTCATCGGAATCCGATTCATCAGAAAATTGGTAATTTTCCCAATATTTTGCTTCCTTGGCGGAAACACCATTGACCATTTTTAACTTTGGTCCATTGGTTGAGGATTTTCTTTTATTTATCTGTTTTTCTGTGGTTCCTAATATTTCCTCCTCCGGAACCTCCTATTCTTCCGGTTCCTCTTCTTCTTCCAGAATTTGTTGTAGTGACCCGAACTTTTCCATGATTATATATTAAATGAAAACTATATTTGCATGATTAAATGTTTCCAACATGTTAAGCAATCAAACTTGTTAAGACTTGATTTATTGAAATGAGTTTCATGTAGACAATTGACCACCCAAGTTGACCGGTATATATATATATATATATATATATATATATATATATATATATATATTTAACATGATATTATGATGAGTAAGTATCTCACCAAGTACATTAACAATGAGTTATATACATAAAATGAAAGTAGTGAATTAAGAAACGTGAAACGATATATATATATATATATAACGGCTATCGTTACAACAACATCTTACTAAATACATATGTATCATGTTAAGATATCAATACACTATGTTTAACATCATGAAATGATAATTAGATATATCATTAAGCGTATTAACAATAAACTACACGAGTAAGATGAGACTACTAACTTAAGGATTTCGAAACAATTCATATATGTAATGATTATCGTTGCAATAGTATTTTACACATATTTATATGATATTAAGATATATTAATACACCATGTTAACATGTTAACATAACAATTTAACATCTCATTTAAGTGTAATAACAATGGATCAATTACATTTAACAAGATCGTTAACCTAAAGGTTCCGAAACAACACTCACATATAACGACTAACGATGACTTAACGACTCAGTTAAATGTATATACATGTAGTGTATTAAAATGTATTAATACACTTTTGGAAGACTTCATGACATATATCAAAGTACTTCTACTTAACAAAAATGCTTACAATTACATCCTCATTCATTTTCATCAACAATTCTACTCGTATACACCCGTATTCGTACTCGTACAATACACAGCTTCTAAGATGTATATACTATTGGTATATACACTCAATCATCAGCTCCTTAGTAGCCCATGTGAGTCATTAAACATGTAGGAACCATCATTTGGCAACTAGCATGAAATATCTCACAAAATTACAAAAATATTATAAATCATTCATGAATTATTTACATGAAAACAAACTTACACATCCTTTATATCTAATCCATATACTAACGACCAAAAACACCTACAAACACTTTCATTCTTCAATTTTATTCATCTAATTATCTAATTTATCTCTCTCAAGTTCTATCTTCAAGTTCTAAGTGTTCTTCATAAATTCTATAAGTTCTAGTTTCATAAAATCAAGAATACTATCAAGTTTGCAAGATTACTTCCAAGCTTTCTAATCCAATCCAAGTAATCATCTAAGCTCAAGAAATCTTTCTTATTTACAGTAAGATATCTTTCTAATACAAGGTAATACTCATATTCAAACTTTGATTCAATTTCTATAACTATAACTATCTTATTTCGAGTGGAAATCTTACTTGAAGTTGTTTTCGTGTCATGATTCTACTTCAAGAACTTTCAAGCCATCCAAGAATCCTTTGAAGCTAGATCAATTTTTGTCACTTCCAGTAGTTTTACCTACTAAACTTGAGGTAGTAATGATGTTCATAACATCATTCGATTCATATATATAAAACTATCTTATTCGAATATTTGAACATGTAATCACTATAACATAGTTTAGTTAATTCTAAACTTGTTCGCAAATAAAAGTTAATCCTTCTAACTTGACTTTTAAAATAAACTAGACACATGTTCTATATCTATATGATATGCTAACTTAATGATTTAAAACCTGAAAACACGAAGAACACCTTAAAACCGGATATACGCCGTCGTAGTAAAACGGGGGCTGTTTTGGTTTGGATAATTAAAAACTATGATAAACTTTGATTTAAAAGCTATTCTTCTGGGAAAATTATTTTTCTTATGAACATAAAACTATATCCAAAAATCATGGTTAAACTCAAAGTGGAAGTATGTTTTCCAAAATGGTCATCTAGACGTCATTCTTTCGACTGAAATGACTACCTTTACAAAAATGACTTGTAACCTGTATTTCTGACTATAAACTTATACCTTTTCTGTTTAGATTCATAAACTTAAGCTCAATATGAAACCATAGCAACTTGAATCACTCAAAACGGATTTAAAACGAAGAAGTTATGGGTAAAACAAGATTGGAAAATTTTGCTTGTTGTAGCTACGTGAAATTTGTAACAAATTTATACAAATCAAAACTTAAATAACTTATATTGTATTATACATGTATTCTAATATATATTATGTAATCTTGGGATACCATAGACACGAATACAATGTTTTGACATATCATATCGACCCATCTATATATATATTTCAGAACAACCATTGACACTCTATATGCAGTAATGTTGGAGTTAGCTATACAGGGTTGAGGTTGATTTCAAAATATTATATATACTTTGAGTTGTGATCTAGCCTGAGACTTGTATACACGAGGTTGTGGATTGATTCGAGATAATATATATTGCTTTATTTCTGTACATCTAACTATGGACAACTAGTTGTAGGTTACTAACGAGGACTGACTTAACAAACTCAAATCATTAAAATGTAATAAAAAATGTTGTAATTATATTTTGATCATACTTTGATACATATGTACATATTTGTTATAGGTTCGTGAATCGACCAGTGGCCAAGTCTTACTTCCCGACGAAGTAAAAATCTGTGAAAGTGAGTTATAGTCCCACTTTTAAATCTAATATTTTTGGGATGAGAATAAATGCAGTTTTGTAAATGTTTTACAAAATAGATACAAGTACTTGAAATTACATTCTATGTTGGATTATGAATACCGAATATCACTCTTTTAGTTTGGTAACCTAAGAATTAGGGAACAGACACCCTAATTGACGCGAATCCTAAAGGTAGATCTACGGGCCCTAACTTCCCCCATACTGGAAAATGGTATGCTTTAGTACTTCGAGTTATTAATACAGATGGATTTCTGTTTTGGGGATATTCTATATGCATTTTGTTAATGTCGGTTACCAGGTGTTCAACATATGAATGATTTTTATACAGATTGTATGTTATTGAAAGATGAAATCTTGTGGTCTATTATTACGATTTGATATATATAGGTTAAACCTATAACTCACCAACATTTTTGTTGACTTTTAAAGCATGTTTATTCTCAGGTGATTATTAAGAGCTTCCGCTGTTGCATGCTAATTTATGGACAAGAGTTGGAGTCAGCATGCTTGTATAATAATGTTTAAAAACTGCATTCGAAGATTTAAATTGATGTGTAATATTATTGTAAACCATTATGTAATAATCGTGTGAAAACGCTATATTTTAGATTATCATTATTTGATAATCGTCGTAATATTTTTAAACCTTTATTGATAAAATAAAGGTTATGGTTTGTTTAAAAATTGAATGCAGTCTTTGAAAAACGTCACATATAGAGGTCAAAACCTCGCAACGAAATCAATTAATATGGAACGTTTATAATCGATATGAACGGGAAATTTCATTTGTGAATCTTCCCAAAATACATTCGAATCTTCATTATTATTAGGTGAGTAGATGAGATTTGTACTAGAGGTAGACATCTATCACACAATATCAACACGTTAAGAGATTAATATAGCACATAATATTTACATGTTAACAATATATAGTTTTCAACAAAAGTGTTAAGCAATCATTTTTAAAGAAAAATACGGTCGAAGTTCAGACTCACTAATGCATCCTAACAAACTCGATAAAACACACTAATGTAATTTTCTGGTTCTCTAAGACCAACACTCGGATACCAACTGAAATGTCCCGTTCATATTGATTATAAACGTTTCATATTAATTGGTTTCGTTGCGAGGTTTTGAGCTCTATATGAGACGTTTTTTCAAAGACTGCATTCGATTTTAAAAACAAACCATAACCTTTATTTTATCGATAAAGGTTTTAAAGCATAGCGTAGATTATCAAGTAATGATAATCTAAAATATAACGTTTTACACACGACCATTACATAATGGTTTACAATAATATTACACATCGATTTAAATCTCCGAATGCAGTTTTTAAACAATATGTTACAAGCATGCTGACTTCAATTCTTGTCCTTAATTTAGCATGCAACAATGGAAACTCTTAATAATCACCTGAGAATAAACATGCTTAAAACGTCAACAAAAATGTTGGTGAGTTATAGGTTTAACCTATATTTATCAAATCGTAATAATAGGCCACAAGATTTCATTCTTCATAAATAACCATCCGTATAAAAATCATTCATATGTTTGAACACCTGGTAACCGACATTAACAAAAATGCATCTAGAATATCTCCAAAACAGAACCACTCATCTGTAGAGAAAAATCGACGTACTAAAGCAGTTCAAATTCTCTGACTGGGGCTTGTCAAAGCCCGTAGATCTACCTTTAGGATTCGCGTCAATTAGTGGCAATTATAATAAACACTAATTCATGGGTTACCAAGTTCAACAAGGGCAATATCCGGTATAGCAATTCAACATAGAATGTAGTTTCAATTACTTGTGCCTATTTTGTAAAACATTTATAAAACTGCATGTATTCTCATCCCAAAAATATTAGATTTTAAAAGTGGGACTATAACTCACTTTCACAGATTCTTAATTCGTCGAGAATTAGACTTGGCCACTGGTCGATTCACGAACCTATAACAAATATATATACATATATCAAAGTATGATAGAAATATATTCATACCATATTTTATTACATTTTAATGATTTAGGTTTGTTAAGTCAACAATTCAACGTTAGTAGTCCACAATTAGTTGTCCACAGTTAGTAGTACAGAAATAAATCGATATATATTATCTCAAATCAATCCACGACCCAGTGTATACAAGTCTCAGACTCGATCACAACTCAAAGTATATATATTATTTTGGAATCAACCTCAACTCTGTATAGCTAACTCGAGCATTACCGCATATAGAGTGTCTATGGGTATTCCAAATAATATATATATATGACGTCGATATGATATGTCAAAACATTGTATACGTGTCTATGGTCTATCAAGATTACATAATATATGTTAGAATACATGTATAATACAATATAACTTAGTTAAGTTATGGTTAGTATAGATTTGTTACAAATTTCACGTAGCTAAAACAAGGAAAACTATCCAATTTTGTTTTACCCATAACTTTTTCGTTTTAAATCCGTTTTGAGTGAATCAAAGTGCTATGGTTTCGTATCGAACTTGAGTTTATGAAAATAAATAGAAAAAGTGATAGTTTATAGTCAGAGTTACAGGTTACAAGTCATTTTTGTAAGAGGTAGTCATTTCAGTCGAAAGAACGACGTCTAGATGACCATTTTGAAAACATACTTCTGTATTGAGTTTAACCAATATTTTTGGATATAGTTTCATGTTCATATGAAATATCATTTTCCCAGAAGAACAACTTTTAAATCAAATGTTATCATAGTTTTTAATTATCTAACCCAAAACAGCCTCCGGTTTTACGGTGTTCTTCGTGTTTTCGGGTTGTAAATCATTAAGTTAGCATATCATATAAATATATAACATGTGTTTAGTTGATTTTAAAAGTTAAGTTAGATGGATTAACTTTGTTTGCGAACAAGTTTAGAATTAACTAAACTATTTTCTAGTGATTACAAGTTTAAATCTTCGAATAAGATAGTTATACATATAGGAATCGAACAAGGTTATGAACACCATTACTACCTCAAGTATAGTAGGTAAATCTACTGGAAATGATGAAAAAATAACTTGAGCTTCAAAGGATCTTTAATGGCTTGGAACTTCTTGAAGTAGAATCATGACACGAAAACAAGTTCAAGTAAGAGTACTACTTGAATTAAGATATTTATAGTTATAGAAATCGAATCAAAGTTTGAATATGAATATTACCTTGTATTAGAAAGATAACCTACTATAAATAACAAAGGTTTCTTAATCTTAGATGATTACTTGGAATTAATTTGAAAGCTTGGAAGTAATCTTGCAAACTTGAAATTATTTTTGATTTTATGAAACTAGAGCTTATAGAATTTATGAAGAACACTTAGAACTTGAAGATAGAACTTGAGAGAGATAAATTAGATGAAGAAAATTGAAGAATGAAGGTGTTTGTATGTGTTTTAAGTCGTGATATATGGATTAGATATAAAGGATGTGTAAGTTTGTTTTTTTGTAAATAATTCATGAATGATTAATAATATTTTTGTAATCTTGCTAAATAATTCATACTAGATTACAAAGAATGGTTCCCACATGTTTAGTGACTCATTAAGGCTGATAAGAGCTGATCATTGAAGTGTATATACCAATAGTATATACATCTAAAAGCTGTGTATTGTACGAGTACGAATACGGGTGCATACGAGTAGAATTGTTGATGAAAATGAACGAGAATGTAATTGTAAGCATTTTTGTTAAGTAGAAGTACTTTGATATGTGTCATGAAGTCTTTCAAAAGTGTATTAGTACATCTTAATACATTACATGAATATGCATTTTAACTGAGTCGTTAAGTCATCGTTAGCCGTTACATGTAAGTGTTCTTTTGAAACCTATAAGTTAACGATCTTGTTAAATGTAATTAATCCATTGTTATTATACTTAAATGAGATATTAAATTGTTATATTAACATGATAACATGGTGTATGAATATATCTTAATATCGTATATATATATATTGTTTCGAAATCCTTAAGTTAGTAGTCTCATCTTACTTGTGTAGTTCATTGTTATTACACTTAATGATATAATTAATTATCATTTTATCATGTTGAAAATAGTGTGATCATATCTCAATACAATACATATGTATTTATTTTATTTAAAACGTTGTTATAACGATAATCGTTATATATATCATTTCGAGTTTCTTTAATTCAGTAGTTTCACTTTATGTATATAACTCTTTGTTAATATACTTTGTGAGATACTTACTTATCATAATATCATGTTAAATATATATATATATATATATATATATATATATATATATATATATATATATATATATATATATATATATATATATATATATATATATATATATATATATATATATATATATATAACACCCGTTTTTCAGTTACACATTATTTTGGACGTCATTCGAATTACGAGGCTTGTAAGCGTATATTTAGATCCCAAATAAAGTTGAAGTTTATGTTCTAAACCCTTACCATTGGATAGTAAATCTCATTACGTTTCCAACGATATTTGATTCATCAAAAACGGAGCTACGGTTTGAAAGTTACGACCAAAACAAGTTCAGTTTCAGACTCAGTTCAGTAGGACTCCGTCCAGATTTTGGGACGCCGTGCACTAGTGAAAGGTTGGACGCCGTCCAGACATTTTGGACGTCGTCCAAATGGCCTGACAGGCCAACTGTTGGAATTTTAATGAATTTAAAAGGGGTATTTGTGTCTTATCACTTGGGGGTCGGTTTGGAGCCTCTAAAACTGATCCAATCTCATTTGAGAATCACATTTCACCCACCAACACTCTCATCTTCAAACCCTAGAGAGAAGAAGTGTTTTTAGTGAGAGAGAGCTCCATTTGAGGAAGAAGAAGGGTGAAACGGGTCAAGTCGCGAGAGTAAAAGTCGTTCATCTCATCCTTAGCTACGTTGTGATGGTGTTGGTAAGTTCTAACTCCGAAATCCATTATTTGATTTTGATATTCATATTAGGGTTTGAGTTTGATTTTGTTAGGAACCCTTTAATGGTTGCGAAATGGGTTTGTTGTGGTTAGTAGATGGGTTTTGACCCGTTATTGGTGGTTTAGGGTTTGATGATGAATTTGGTCATGGTTTGGGTGTTTAACCACTAGATTGTAAATGTGTTAGTGTTTAGATGTTCATAAGAACATGTTTGTATGACAAAATGGGTGTTAACCTTTATTTAGTGTCAAACTAAGTTATGAGGTCAAGATTTAATGAATCAAGTATATAAATGTTTGATTCATGTGTTAAATGGTATTTTGGAAAGTTAATCACTAGTCGTTAGTGATTAAAGATGTTTTTGGGACTTATGTGAAAATGGGTTGACTTAGATGGGTCAAATTTGGTAATGACTTTAATTTTGGATTAATTGGATGATAAGCAATTTTATTAAGACCTAGATTGGTTTAAATTGCGTCAAGTATAATTTAGGTTAAATTGTACTTGTTGAATGGGTCGGAATTACCACCCGTAGTGGTAATTAATGAAGTCCACTTTAGGTGTCTGAATGGGCAGATTGTGGATGTAGGTATAAACCCTCGGTTAAGGGTGTTGAAGTCGAATTCTCTCGTAGAGAATGTATGTTGATTGTGTGTATATCTATATGCGTATTATAGGTAAAAGCTTGCTCGGTTGCGTTTGGAGACGACTTACATGTATGACTTATGCGGGCATCCCAAGGTGAGTGGAATGATTAAACATGTGTGTATATAATGTATTTACTTGTACGAGGTTCGATGTGGGTTTAATTTCGGGCGTTCGATACCACATCGGGTCGATATATGATATGGGTTTAAGTTCGGGAGTTCGACGCCATGTCATATATGTGTGTGTGGGCGTGTAGTGTGGGTTTAAAGTTCGGGCGTTCGATACCACATTACGCGTGACGGGTGGGCTTAAATTTCGGGCATTCGATACCACCCAGGGGTTAGTGATATAATTCGTTATACACTGACGGTTGTTGGGAACACCGATGGGAAATCTGAAGTACCATTCTCTTGTACGATTGGTTAACCATGGTTGTGTGTTGTAGTGTAGCATATTATATTATTCGAGTTATATATGCTATTGTTGTGCTAGCTCGTGGTATTGAAGACTTAGCGTTATACTTTGCATTGGTGTGCTATATATATATTGCTAGCGTGTATGCGGTAATTGAGTAAGTGTTTGCAAGTAGGTATATTATATATGTATACGTATAATTATTGCATTCACTAAGCCTAGGCTTACCCCTCTCGTTGTTTACCTTTTTACAGGTATTGTGGTTGAAGCTAGCTAGTTTGTTAAGCTAGATGCTTAGGAGCGCTTGGGCTCGATGGGGTAGCTTTTGGACGTTTGGACGTGGATTGGGGATTTGGTAGTCCCCGGGATTATGCTCTTGGTATTGGGTTGGGTTATAGAGTCCTAATCCGTCTAAAGAGTTAAATGGGTCAAAATCGCCATATTATTTGTAAAACGGGTCATTGTGGGCCCGGTGTTGTAAAACTTATTTTTATTGTGGAAATCTCTTAGTTTTACTTAATATGATGTGCTGTGAAAGTCGTTTCGTTTTAAAAGTGTCGGGAAGCGGGTTTTCCGCTTGCGTGAAATTGAAATACTGATCAGTCCACTTTAGTTCATTTGGACGCCGTCCAAATACGTGGGACGCCGTCCAGATGCACTGTACTACAATATTTTTTTAGGCGTATTTTTGGTAAAACGATGTCGGGTTGTTACAAGTGGTATCAGCGCATAGTCTAAGGGAATTAGGTGACCTTGGAATAGGTGCCTAGTCTTAGACTTATTGGCGGTTATATATTATTTGCGGGACTTGTAGGAATATGGGTCGGATTAAGATTTGTTAGTGCCTTAGAGTAGGTAACTAACTAGGACTAGTGCTTGTCCAATGTGGAATTATGTGGGGCCTTATTTCGTGAGTAAATTAGTGCCTTAGATTGCTAGTGCCTAATGTAAGTAGTCGAACTTGGACGTTGTTTTAGTGATAGTCACCTAGGTTGTAGGTTAACTTGTTATTGCGGTGTACTTGTGTACATTTAGTATTTATATTGTATATAGGTATATATATACAAGTATCTATTTCGTGCGGTGTCCTAGGGACGAATCTATTGGAGAGATTCGAATACTTGGCGGTTTGAGTGATCAAGTTCGCGGTAAGGACTTTGGTCATTCGGGTACTAGGAAATATCGCGTGTTATTTTGTGTGAATGTTGCGTCAGTCCGGATAAAGTACTTTGCGTGACCATGTGAAAATGGTAAGGTACGCATTTGTAATAGTGACCGATCACCATTATTACAAAAGTGTATCTTGACACCAAGCATGACATGACGAGTACCGAACGGAGGAAACGTGGCATGGTTGGGGTAGATTCGGGATAAATGAGGAATCTTTATTGGTTCCTAGGTGATAGTTGTCTCGGGTGATGTGCTTGTAGTCACATCGGATTCGTTGCTAGTCGAGAAGTGTTATGGTGGATTCGCTTAGTTAAGTGAGTGAGCAAACTCACGAGTTTGGTGCGTACTTAGTCACCCTATGTAGTGGGCGCACTATTAAGATTGTCATTGGTTGTAGTTATATATCGTAACTTGGATGACCGAGTTATGTGCGTGCGTGTGTGCGTCGAGGACTTGAATTCCGTAAAGGAATGCGACGAGTCTAATGATTGTAGTTGGGTTACACTCGGGAGAGTGTGTGTGGTTAGAGAATCGTGTTAGGATTCTAATTGTGAGTCACCTTGGAATTGGCGAATCGAGGAGTCTTCGGGTCATTAAACTCATGGGAGTGGGACCCATATGACGATGTTTACGATAGTTTGTTAGTGTGTTGTGGATTATAGGGTAACATTCCTAATGGAATACCCCTGTTGTTGTGATTGTGCCGATATGTGGAATGGTGTAAGACTTGGTGTACTCAAGCATCTCCCTAGTGTTAGATGAAGGGTTTCGTTAGGCTATATCGTTTGGCCTTGTGGAAATTGCGGGTAGCGTGTGATCGCTTGGGACTTTCGATAAGACAATAGGCCGTAAGGTTTGTCTGGTAGGTATGACTTCGGGTCATTATTGTGGAGTGGGTGACATCGGGTGTATGGAACCTAAAGATTGAGTTCTAAAATTCAGTAGGTTGTGGCGGGAGTCTGCATGATACTGCGTCAGGTGCCTTCTTATACCTGCTAGTGTGATGTTCAACTCTAATGATGGTGTGATCACTTTGTGCTTAGGGTGCCGGTGAGATACCCTTGGAAGCAGCGGAGATTATAATAGTGATCGACGGGTGATAGTAAATCGACGGTTGCGAAAGTCGAAGTTTAAAAGCATTGTGATGAATACTTCTCATGAAGTAACAGGTGAGCGAATCTTGTTGCTCTTAAGTGATAGACGGGTAAAGATGACCGGTGAGCCGGTGACGGACTTAATGGTCAGTTGGTCTGAAAGGTTATGATGAAGTGTTGATATTGCAGCTGATATAATTATTGTGTCGGATTGGTCATTCTTCTCCATGAGAGTGAGCAATTGTTGATAAAGGTTCGTTGAGTGGAAGGTCGGGTGATCTCGACTGAGATGCGCGACTGATTAAGCGGAGTGGCATATGCCTAGTCGTAGAGGCGCGTGTGAGACCTTGGTGGAGTTCGCTTTGCGAACGGTGAAGGACTGTTATTTGTAATTGTAGTATGAGGGTGCGATGTTGTCGCATGTACGACGTCTCAAGTGAAGGTGTATGTCGGCTCTGAGAGCCTAAAGTGAATTCGTGGTGACTTGGAGTATATGAACAACGATGAGAATGGTCATTGTGTTTCATGGAATGATAATTCCGTAGGATGTTATCATCTTGGCGGTAAGAATGTGGAGCCAAATTCTAAGTGGGGGAGTTTTTACTGCCGCCCGAGGAAGCTCCGGTGGTATTATATATAGCGAAATGTCGGAGTGTACCGTACTAAGCCTTAATAGGTATTCGGAGTTCCTAACGAGGAAGAGTGACGGGTTGTTGATGTCGACTCGAGGTCGTTCATTACGGTTATGGGTTACAATTCTGGAGTGTTATGCGTGAAGATTGTGATGATGGGATCGAAGGAAGTGAAATTCTTCTTATGAAAGGTGTTCGTGTAGTACCATTGTGCGGTGTGAGACCAAATGTGAAGTTTGAGATCTCGAGGTGAGGAAAGGAAACTGTCATTGCAAATGCTTTCGTGATGCAAATTTGGGCTGGTGTGAAACTCGAGTAGTACTGTTAAGGGAGTACGAGTATGATATAGTGGTGAATACTGTATTTTTCCTTATCGGGAAACGTGGTCGTGGGAATTGTCAGTGGATTATTCCACTTTATGGACGATTATGAGGTGGAGAGTGTCGGTTCTGACTGTCTCCCGTAGAGACACGCAGATGTTGTTTGTTTGCGAGAGTGTGTACCCTAGTGATGTGACCCGTAGGTTGCATTAAAATGTCGAGACCATCCTTAGCGGACGATCTAGGTAGGAAGGTTCACCCGAATTTGGTTACTATTTTTATGAGTCGTGTGGCAAATTGCGGAAATTTTGTGATGATGATTCGCCGTTGACGGGATTTTAGTATACAAGTAGCTTCTATGCTAGTACTAGGAAGCCGTATTGTATGGTTCAGAGGAGAAACCCTATGACGATGTGTTGATGTTTCGTCTAACTTGTGGTGTATTATTGTCGTCCTGGATTAATCCAGTGATGGATAGTCATGTGCGGATCGGTCGATGGGAAAGTGTTACTTCTAAGGTGTTTATTTTGGGGTTACCAAAAATTCTTTGTTGAAGGATGACCCGGATATGGAGTCGGGGGAAGTTTGGTTCTTGGTCTAGAGACATGTGGTGTTTTCGTATTTTTCCTCAGCAAGAATTCTGGACTTCGAGTGTATGAGATATCGCTTGTTGCGGTAGTGCACGCTAGTGATTATTAGCGTGTGATGAGATCTTCGGATTCGCAGAAGATGTATGGATGTCGGGCTTGGTTGTGTTTTGTAGGATCGTGAGGCGTGACGACGATGATTATCGGTGAATTGCTCTACTCAAAGGATGATTGTGAAGTGTATGGTACGAGTTTGGATACTCGGCGTAGGAGCAACGGTTACGATTGTTTTGACTCGTGGGTTGATTACCCGATATGGTTGTATTATGATGCGTTAGTGTACGAAGCAAGAAATTTGAATGCGTGATTACTACTTGTGTGACTTCGCGTAGGAAGCGGAAACGTTCGAGGGAGAAGTGTTTGACTTCTAGCGTAGGTGCGGATCACGAGGACGAGATCCAATTTAAGTGGGGGAGAGTTGTAACACCCGTTTTTCAGTTACACGTTATTTTGGACGTCATTCGAATTACGAGGCTTGTAAGCGTATATTTGGATCCCAAATAAAGTTGAAGTTGATGTTCTAAACCCTTACCATTGGATAGTAAATCTCATTACGTTTCCAACGATATTTGATTCATCAAAAACGGAGCTACGGTTTGAAAGTTACGACCAAAACAAGTTCAGTTTCAGACTCAGTTCAGTGGGACTCCGTCCAGATTTTGAGACGCCATCCACCAGTGAAAGGTTGGACGCCGTCCAGACATTTTGGACGCCGTCCAAATGGCCTGACAGGCCAACTGTTGGAATTTTAATGAATTTAAAAGGGGTATTTGTGTCTTATCACTTGGGGGTCGGTTTGGAGCCTCTAAAACTGATCCAATCTCATTTGTGAATCACATTTCACCCACCAACACTCTCATCTTCAAACCCTAGAGAGAGAAAGTGTTTTTAGTGAGAGAGAGCTCCATTTGAGGAAGAAGAAGGGTGAAACGGGTCAAGTCGCGAGAGTAAAAGTTGTTCATCTCATCCTTAGCTACGTTGTGATGGTGTTGGTAAGTTCTAACTCCGAAATCCATTATTTGATTTTAATATTCATATTAGGGTTTGAGTTTGATTTTGTTAGGAACCCTTTAATGGTTGCAAAATGGGTTTGTTGTGGTTAGTAGATGGGTTTTGACTCGTTATTGGTAGTTTAGGGTTTGATGACGAATTTGGTCATGGTTTGGGTGTTTAACCACTAGATTGTAAATGTGTTAGTGTTTAGATGTTCATAAGAACATGTTTGTATGACAAAATGGGTGTTAACCTTTATTTAGTGTCAAACTAAGTTATGAGGTCAAGATTTAATGAATCAAGTACATAAATGTTTGATTCATGTGTTAAATGGTATTTTGGAAAGTTAATCACTAGCTGTTAGTGATTAAAGATGTTTTTGGGACTTATGTCAAAATGGGTTGACTTAGATGGGTCAAATTTGGTAATGACTTTAATTTTGGATTAATTGGATGATAAGCAATTTTGTTAAGACCTAGATTGGTTTAAATGGTGTCAAGTATAATTTAGGTTAAATTGTACTTGTTGAATGGGTCAGAATTACCACCCGTAGTGGTAATTGATGAAGTCCACTTTAGGTGTCTGAATGGGCGGATTGTGGATGTAGGTATAAACCCTCGGTTAAGGGTGTTGAAGTTGAATTATCTCGTAGAGAATGTATGTTGATTGTGTGTATATCTATATGCGTATTATAGGTAAAAGCTTGCTCGGTTGCGTTTGGAGACGACTTACATGTATGACTTATGCGGGCATCCCAAGGTGAGTGGAATGATTATACATGTGTGTATATAATGTATTTACTTGTACGAGGTTCGATGTGGGTTTAAGTTCGGGCGTTCGATACCACATCGGGTCGATATATGATATGGGTTTAAGTTTGGGCGTTCGATGCCATGTCATATATGTGTGTGTGGGCGTGTAGTGTGAGTTTAAAGTTCGAGCGTTCGATACCACATTGCGCGTGACGGGTGGGTTTAAAGTTCGGGCGTTCGATACCACCCAGGGGTTAGTGATATAATTCGTTGTACACTGACGGTTGTTGGGAACACCGATGGGAAATCTGAAGTACCATTCCCTTGTACGATTGGTTAACCATGGTTGTGTGTTGTAGTGTAGCATATTATATTATTCGAGTTATATATGCTATTGTTGTGCTAGCTCGTGGTCTTGAAGACTTAGCGTTATACTTTGCATTGGTGTGCTATATATATATTGCTAGCGTGTATGCGGTAATTGAGTAAGTGTTTGCAAGTAGGTATATTATATATGTATACGTATAATTATTGCATTCACTAAGCCTAGGCTTACCCCTCTCGTTGTTTACCTTTTTACAGGTATTGTGGTTGAAGCTAGCTAGTTTGTTAAGCTAGATGCTTAGGAGCGCTTGGGCTCGATGGGGTAGCTTTTGAACGTTTGGACGCGGATTGGGGATTTGGTGGTCCCCGGGATTATGCTCTTGGTATTGGGTTGGGTTATAGAGTCCTAATCCGTCTACAGAGTTAAATGGGTCGAAATCGACATATTATTTGTAAAACGGGTCATTGTGGGCCCGGTGTTGTAAAACTTATTTTTATTGTGGAAATCTCTTAGTTTTACTTAATATGATGTGCTGTGAAAGTCGTTTCGTTTTAAAAGTATCGGGAAGCGGATTTTCCGCTTGCGTGAAATTGAAATACTGATCAGTCAACTTTAGTTCATTTGGACGCCGTCCAAATGACTGGGACGCCGTCCTTGTCTTCGATACTGGACGCCGTCCAAATACGTGGGACGCCGTCCAGATGTACTGTACTACAATATTTTTTTAGGCGTATTTTTGGTAAAACGATGTCGGGTTGTTACAATATATATATATACATATATATATATATATATATATATATATATATATATATATATATATATATATATATATATCGTCATGTCGTTTTTAAAAGTTTTAACGTTCGTGAATCGTCGAACAACTGGGTGGTCACTTGTCTACATGAAACTCATTTCAATTAATCAAGTCTTAACAAGTTTGATTTCTTAATATGTTGGAAACATTTAATCATGTAAATATAGTTCTCATTTAATATATAATCATGAAAAAGTTCGGGTCACTACAACTTTTTAATATGTGTTTGTACACTTTTTTCGGATCCTAATGTTGATTAGGATTAGGTTGACTCACGGAATAATGGGAGGTTAGAATGTTATTAACTATGATTAAGGGAATGAGAGGTGTTTGTTTATTTGGTGGTGGTTCCCCGAAGGTAGTGGGATTATGATCTCACTTTACGCCTTTAAGGTGTTTGTTTGTCATCGGATCGACTTCAATGAGTTTGATGTGTGAGTGATTGATGAGATGCCTTGATGCTGGAATAAACATCTCTTTTTATAGTGCTGTTGGAGAGCTTGTTCCCGATTTCGAAGTCTTGACCAACTTCCAAGACGTTTATGGAGATGTTGGTGAACTTTCCCTAAATGGGTTGACGGCGCTACAGTGCTCAAGGAAAGTCATATAGATGCCTTCCTCATTTGCGTTGGTGGCGCCGAATACTGTTTGCAAAGAATATTTTCCATATCTCTTCATTCCAGGCAGTCATGTGACATAGTTGCAGTCCCTTGGTATTGGTACCCAAGATGTCTTCGTTATCTATTGTCTTCGGGCAATTGTTTTATACCTTATGTATTTAGCTTGAGATATTGGGTACACAATCAATAAGTAATGTTGTTGTTTCATAAATATAGGTTCGTTAAGAAACCGTTGTTTTTGCATTATATTTGCCTTCCCTATTTCCCTTATTAGACGTTTTCAGTTATGTACTCAAAAAGACCAAATATACGACTATCATATCTAGCTAAACGTTTGGCTATACAGTTTACGCAAGCATGTTATATAAATCTTTCATTATTTTTCTTTTTTTATGGGAGATTACTATATGCACATTTTTGTTCATATGTTTTTTTTTAAACGGTGAAAATTTTATAAATAAACAAAACTCTCTAACAAGGAGCTCGAGAGATTACAACCAACAATTACAACGGCTTAATAAGCCAATCATACCAACTTATGTTCGACTTTCCTCTACTCACATACCAAGTAAACGAGTACAATTGAATAGAATCAAAAATAAAATCCTTCTTCAACCTTTTATAATTAAAAATAACTCCGTTTCGCCATTTCCAAAGATGCCAAACCAAGCATGCAATAATCGAACATAAGACCTCCTTCGAAGTAGAATGGACTTGCCCATTGTCTAACCAAGAAATCCATGTAGAGACCCGTCCTAATCCATCTGGATGAAGTCATCAACATTTGGTCCCATTGTGAGGTATTGTCCTAAATATGCCATGAACGATGTAATATCTTTAAAATGAGCAAATGCATAGCGGAAGATTTCTTTCATACTTGAGAATAAACATGCTTTAAAGTGTCAACCAAAAGGTTGGTGAGTTCATAGGTTTATCGTAATCAATCATTTCCATAATTTTAATAGACCACAAGATTTCCATTTCCATTTCTCATAAACATCATGCATTTGCATAAAAATCATTCATATGGATTGAACACCTGGTAACCGACCTTAACAAGATGCATATAGAATATCCCCATCATTCCGGGACTCCCTTCGGACATGATTAATTTGAAGTACTAAAGCATCCAGTACTTTGGATGGGGCTTGTTGGGCCCAATAGATCTATCTTTAGGATTCGCGTCAATTAGGGGCCAGTTCCCTAATTCTTAGATTACCAGACTAAAAAGGGCATATTCGATTTCGATAATTCAACCATAGAATGTAGTTTCAATTACTTGTGTCTATTTCGTCAAACATTTATAAAAGCGCATGTATTCTCAGTCCCATAAATATATATTGCAAAAGCATTTAAAAAGGGAGCAAATGAAAACTCACTATACGATATTTTGTAGTAAAAATATGCATACGACGGAACTGAACAATGCATGATTGGCCTCGGATTCACGAACCTATATCATTTATATATATATTAACACATATAATTGAAATCGAACAAATTTATATATTATTCTTAGTGATATAATTATTATATTTAATAATTTATAGGTTTCATTAATAATTTAAAGAGATATATTTACTTTAGATAAAAAAAAAATACTAATATAGTTATGTTATATGTATTAAATATATTTTTATATAATTAATATTTATTTGTTATAATATTAATAATAGGAATAATATTAATAATAATGATACTTATAATAATAATAATAATGATAATACTAATAATAATGTTAATATTGATAATAAAAATGATAATAATAATAAAATATATAAAATTTTTAATAATGATAGTAATAATAATAAAATAAAAAGGTTGTATTATTTTTACAATAAAAACACTAATTTTGATAAAAATTCTTAATACTAATTATACTTAATAATAATACTTGTTAATAAATATATTAATGTTAATAATAGTAATAATAATAATAATAATGATAATAATACTCATAAAAATAATAGTAATAATAATATTATTGATAATAAAAATAAAATGTATTATTTTTATAATATTAATAATACTAATAATAATAATAATAGTAATAATAATAATAATAATAATAATAATAATAATAATAATGATGATAATTTTAATAATAATAATAATAATAATATTAATATTACTAATACTAACAATAATGATAATAATTTTAATTGTATTAATGATAGTAATAATAATAATTATCTTAACCATAATAACACTAACCAATAATAATGATAACAATAATAACAATAATAATAATAATAATAATAATAATAATAATAATGATAATAAATATAACTTAACTACCTCAAAAGCTTTTCCCAAAAACAGAATGCCAAGACAGGGCTCGAACACGAGACCTCTCGTTTAAACATCCACACTCCCAACCATTGATCCGTTTATTACTTTCTAAAATATTTTGTACCAGAAATCTATATATATTATAAAATCGTCATCATGCTTATCTATCTTCTTGGCCCAAAAGAAAATTGAGTTTTGGCCCACAGAGGAAACTGGATCATGGTAGCCCAACAAATAAAAATGGATTTCGGCCCAACATCTCATCTATCATAAGCCCAAAAACTAGTCCAGTAACAATTCTTAAAACACAAAGCAATAGCCGCATCATAAAAAGGGTCTTGGTGGTGTCGATCGGTTAAGTAAAGAAACAAATAACAATAGCCAATCAGTGGTGATGGTGATCGGATGAGTAACCAAACAAATAACCGTAGCCAATCGGTGGTGATGGTGATCGAAATAGTTACAGAAGACAACCGAAACAGCAGTGATCAAAAGTTGCAGGTTTTTGTAACGTTTTATTGATGATGAATGATAGTGGAAATGTTCCGGTTAGTAACAGCAGTCTAAATAAACAACACAACAGTAGCAAACGTGGTGATGGTCCTTGGTTTTGTGTCATGCACGTAATAGAAATATTTGGGTGTTTTTTGTAGGTCTTAGTTCCAAATAGCAACCGAAACATAAGCAAGTAACAGCATAGCAGCAGCGATTAGATGATGGTTGCAGGTGCGGTGGTGGCTTGTAGGTTGAGGATAGTAATGGTGGTGATGGTTCTCGGTTATAAAGATAGGGGAGAGAGAGAGAGAGAGAGATAGAGAGAGAGAGAGAAAGGAAGGTTCATGGTGAATGTTCGGTGAGTTTGTTCGAATCAGGAGAGGAAGAAACAGATAATAGAAGCATCACAGAAATAGCTACTATCATTCATTTATGTATGATCGAAATATTCAACAGAAAAATTTAATCGAAAATATAGAAACAACATGGGTCTTGTTTGTTTGAGTTTGTGTGGTTTTGCAGGATGAAGGAGAAGGTGATTAAAAGGTTGGTTTAATGGTGGTGATAAGGTGGGTGTTGTGGTGATTCATGATGATTTTATGGTGTTTGTTTTATGTCGATGGTTGCTAGCTTTCGATGGTGATGGTGGTTAATTGGGTTTGATGATGGTGCTCGAAAACGAAAGTGATGGTGATCGAATAACATGGTGGCGGCTATGGTGGTGTTTGTAGGTGGTGCAGTCCGGTGATGGGTGATGTTTCAACGGAGGTAGTTCAAGAGGGAAGGTGGTTCTTGGTTGCAATTTGAAAACGAATCAGAAGTATATACATGGGTTGATAGATGATGCTTCCTGATATGTATATGTTATATATTGAGTAAGATATTGGTTATATATCTATCTGTAGTGTATATGTATATATATTTATATATATACTCCCTCCGTCTCATTCCAATAGTCCACAGACAAAACACACACAGTTTTAGGAAATCCCACTAACTTCATTTCTCCACCAATGAAATATATTCTCTCTCCAGATCCATCAATGAAATATCTTCTTTTCTTTCTATTTATGGAAGTGGACTATCAGAATGGGACAGCCCAAAATAGAATAATGGCCTATTGGAATGAGACGGAGGTAGTAATAAATTGTTAGTGGTCATATGCAATAAAAAGGAAAACAGTAACCAATTGCATAAATTCAAGATTTAGAATATATCAACAGTATAGTAGCCAATGAATTTAGAATGATACTACCGACAGTTTTTACGGACTACTATTTCGTATCCCGTTGTGAATCAGTGGCAGATAACAAGTCCTCTGAAAATCCCATATTTTTAAATTACATGTCTTTATTTATTTCAGTCATTATGGTTTAAAATTTGATCATTAATTCAATTAATAAAAATTACATCAGCTGTCCCGCTCAATTCTGGGTAAAATATAAAAAGTGTTAAAATTTAATAACTAGATCCTAAATACATTTTTTGTAAGCCTAAAATTTATAGAACTCATTTTTGGATCACCGTTTATTTTAAAATTTCATAAATTTGATTTTAACTTGCTTAATATCAATCGAATAACAATTGAGCGTTACCGTCGTTTTCATACTAGATTCGAATTCACAATATATATATTTAATATACCTCATTTATATATATAGATACGTTTTAAATAATAATTTTCATAATATTATATTTTTTATTTTATTTTACATAATTACATTTAATAACAACAACATATAATATTTCAAATTATATTTCCAGTTATTATATATATATATATACACACACACACACACATGTCTATTTACAAATAGTTGTTCGTGAATCGTCGGGAATGGTCGAAGGTCAATTGAACATATGAAACAGTTCAAAATTTTTGAGACGCAACCTAATAGACTTTGCTTATCGTGTCAAAATATTAAATCGTATCGAGAGTTTGATTTAAAATTAGTCGAAATTTTTCGGGTCATCACAGTACCTACCTATTAAAGAAATTTCGTCCTGAAATTTGATCGAGGTCGTCATGGCTAACAATAAGAATGTTTTCATGACGAATATGAGTTGATAAATAGAGTTTTATTATCATTGAGTAATATGGATAAAACAATTCGATTACGCGAAGAGTATAAATGAAGCTATCGCAAAAGATTGAAATAAAGAAATAGAGATTCGTCTTAACTTTTGACGTAGTCATGGTTGATTTTCTGCATTCAAGGAATTTAAAGAAAATCTTTGAAATCTATATAAGATTTCATTCTTCGATAAATAAAGAAATTAGAATCTCTTTAATTAAATGTGGTAATCTGCCTCGATTGCTATGTCTGATATTTTCATTATAAATTTACCTCTTCCGTTCCATTATTTTCACCACTCCTATAATCTCTTCCTCAATTCATACGTCCAAAAGATTTTGAAAATGCTAAATCCAGTTCTGATTCTTGATATTTTTCTGGCTATCGTATCTGTCATTCTTCTTTTTCTTCTGCCATCGGAGGATTCTATTTACTTCTACTATTACCTTGGGGTTATAGTATTTCTAATTCTCCCGTGTCTTTATATGGCTATACGCATTGATATACATGGTTTGTAAATTCTTGTTTGATGTCGCTCATATTCTTATTTATATTCCGAATCTCCATGTTTTTGTTTATCTTCCCGTTTCTAAGTAAAGCGATTAAGACGTCTTGGATTCGTATATTAAATCTTTGAATTCCGAATGATCATGGCTAACGTTCTAAGAAAGAAATGGTAATAGCATGATCTGACTTGTTAAATTACCAGAAAATCCGGAAAGATCGAAATATCAAGAAAATATGTCCTTGATATGTTTAGAGGTTAAGTAGAATGAAAGATCTATGTAACATGGCACATGATGACGGTATGATCTGTGAATCATCACGTTCCATTAGAAATTCATCATGACTTACTGTAATATAATCACGTTGTTCGGGCGTCATTATATTATACTAACTCATGCTTCAATTCCCTACACTTCTCCAAAAACCATTCATAATTCAAACTAAAATTTTAAAGAAATTTAGAAACTAACACAGTTTCTTTTATGATATAACTTAGATAGTATAAAGAGATAGATAATTTCGGACAAGAATACTTATGAAAATATCCTCAGAAATATCGAAGATATTTATGATGATATTTTGGAATTTCTAAGATCGAAGGTTACTGAAGAAAATTCTTCCGCAAGGATTTAGAATAATTAAGGAGCAAGATATTCGCTAGAGATTTCGTCAGGTACTGAATCGTCTGGATTCGTTAAGTACAGGTTTAATCCTGGTGATTTGTCCACAGCCTCCTTCATAGTTTTGCATAATCCGTTTTTCAGTATCAATTTTCTATTGAGTGTTTCCAACACTCTATTCTTTATCATCAACTTTTAGCCATTGAGATCATCTACAGTTTTGCTGCTTCATCAGCATTCAAAGTCATCATAACTGAATCATTGGTTATCAATCCGAGGTGTTTTCAAGAATTTCGAAGGGTTTGAACGCAGATTGTAATCGTCAAGATACATAGAATGTTTAGGATGAAATCAAGTGGCAAACTTGAAGAATTATTTAACTGTAAAAGATGTAACTTATTAACGATATTTTAAGTCCAAATGTGTTGTAATTAATATTTCCTACTATTTTAATACTTTTTTAATTGTCCAAGGATAGTAGTCCAATGTTAGTAGTCCAATAGTACAATAGTCCAATAATTAAATATATAATCTGGTTAATCAAGACGTATCATGACCCATTGTACATGTGTACATGTGTCTCGATTGTCTGACGATATTTAAAATACGTAAAATAAGTAACACCATTTAAATGACGATAAATAAAGTGCGTAAAATAAATGACGATAAATAAAGTGCGTAAAATAAATGACGATAAATAAAATTGCGAGTATTAAATTTGCGATAATTAAATTGCGATAATTAATTTGCGATAATTAAAATTGCGATAAATAAATTGCGATAATTAAAATTGCGATAAATAAATTGCGATAATTAAAATTGCGATAAATAAATTGCGATAATTAAAATTGCGATAAATAAATTGCGATAATTAAAATGACAATAAATAAAATGAAATTAAAGAAATAGTCATAACGGTTATAGGAATAGTTAGCTAGGAAGAGTTAGCTAGGAACAGTTAGCTAGGAACAGTTAGCTAGGATTTGGTTAGTATAGTTTTAACATTTTACGTAGTTAATTAATTGGTTACTAATCAATTTTATTTTGTCCATAATTTTCTTCTTTATGCCACTTGTCAAATCTTGACTTGGATTCTGATCGGTCAAAATTCGAATATGAAATTGAATTTGAATGAATATAGTTGTTCTTTGGTGAACGAATACGTATATTTACAGATGCAAATAGGATAGTTAATGATTGTTGAATCAGAATTGAAGAGTGTACAGTGTATCATGTTAATGTGAGATCTAAATATTTCTTAAGGTATTACCTACCCGTTAAAATATTTTCATGATTAACAGTTTGTACAAGAAAATTTTTAATTACAATCCTTATGAAAATATACCTACATATATATTTTCTTCAGATGTAATCATGGATTTAATGAGTTAATATGATATTAAACTCATCTGATTTACGGTTAGAACTATAGTACATAATCTCTAAAACATTAGAGATTACATAATCGTCATGTCGAACGAAGATAAATATTATAGAACGATATGTAGAACGAAGATTAAAGATTATAGATATCGATTGTTAAATCGTTGATGAAAGATGTGAATGATAGCATATGTGAATTAAATATGATAAAAGCCCTTTAAAGCTTCTTTTATCTTTCTCGGGTATTACATACCCGTTAAAAATTCACACGTCATAGTTAATATGAAAGGATTTTTATTACGATCTCGAGATATACATAAACATATATACGTATATCCTTTTAATCGTGAACCAAAAGTATTGAATTAATATTTCATAATTCATCATTCTCAGTACTCTTCGGTGTCTGTGGTGCCTAAGGAGCTTGTGGTGATTGCAGTGCTTGTGGTGCTGGAGAGGACGCTGGTACTGGTGGTGTTGCTGTTGGTGTTGGTACTGCTTGTGGTACCTGCATAGTAGATGCGAGCCTAGCTTCCAAATCGAACACCGTCACCTCCAGGGTTTCCACTTTACGCTCGAGTCTATGAATTAGTTCTACCCATTCTTCCGTAAGGTTTGTCAATTCTTGATATTTAGTTCGAAGTCTTCTAACTTCTTCTAATAATCCTATCTGATTAGAATTCGAGAATAGAGGACGAATACTATCTTTAACTACATCGAGTCGACCTTCGAGGCCGAAAATCCGTGCGAAAAGAGTGAAAACGGTATTGCGAACAGGTTCGCCGGTAAGCAGATCGAGCACTCTGACGTTAGGTGGTAAGTTCGGCTCGTGATATGGAGTACCTTCTTCATTTCTCCATAGGGTAAGTATTTCGCGAACCCATCCCCACTTTCTAAAGAAATCACGGTAGTTGATCGGTTGGTGCGCTCCCGTCACGCTGCCTTCGGAGTCAGAGGAACTTGGTCGATTCGTAGAGGCCATCTTATGCAATCACATAAAAGATTTTTGGTATGAAAAGTTTAGTGACGACAAATGATAGTTGGATGGTATTCTATAACACCCTGCCAAAATCGCCATTGACGCGGATGTTAACTCTGGTCCCAGTGCTCGGCTTGACTTCTAAGTAACAGCAGAGTTCTACAGCGAAAGCAAAATCTAAGTACCTGAGACAAAACATGCTTAAAAGTGTCAACCAAAATGGTTGAGTGAACAACATAGGTTTAATAAATATAACAAGTTTTTAGACCACAAGATTTAAATAAGCGGTTTAATCAGTTCGGTAATAGTGCTGGTGTATATGATATCGATACTAACCATTAGTTACCGTAAACACATCACGTTCGTGTCGTTCATCGTTATTATGTATCCATTGACCAGCGGTCATCCGGATAGAGACGTCACCCTCAATAGCGCTATCACAATAACTAAGCTTACCAAATTCCAGTAATTAACGATATCATGGTAGGGATTAAGCATGAATCAAAGCATGTTAGCAAACAGTTTGAACTGATCAAAATAAAGTTTGAGTACTTGTGTCTAAGCGTAAAACAGTTTAAAAGCAAGCATGTGTCTCACCCCAAAGTTTATAAAACAGTTAAGAAATAGTAAAAGAGGGGCTATGAAGTTCACCTTAATAGCAGATAGATATTCCACGCAAGTTATATGATTGGAGTGTTGAACACGGAGATCTCAACCTAGAGATATTATGTTCGATTAGTTAATGTCTAATAGACATAAAGTTTGTTTATTAATATAGCAAACTATATTAACAGTGACCGTTCTCGAGAAAAATTATATTTATATAAATGATAATATACTTAGTGCACTTAAGTGTTACTATATAGATAAGTGTATAGGTTATACTAATAATAGTATTATCATTTAATTAATCTGCTATTATGTTACATGTATAAATATACCTATATGATACATACATATATATTCCTTATTATTATTATACATGTTCATAACTATATATTGGCGACTGGACCAGCAATCGTCGATTTATTGGCGACTTGACTGACTCTTAGAGCCTAAATTAAATTCCAGGCAGGATTTAAAACCCATGGAAACTTGATTCTACCATTTTCATGGCGTCTACTTATTTTTATTTTATTATTTTTTATTTTTCAAAAAAAAACTTTTTCCTACTTAAAGGCCGGAGGTCCTCTCGGAAGCAATCTCTTTATCCGTCGAATAGAGAGAGTGATAACTTTCTCTACTTTTGAGAGTGTTTCACTCTGGGTGGAGAAATGACTTGTCTTTATTCTCGGATAGGGGAAGGATTGTCTACATCTCACCTCCCCCATACACCACTCATGTGGTATTGGGTTTTGTTGTTGTTGTTGTTGTTGTACAACTATATAGTATATATACATGTATATATGTATATATTAGGTGTAGGTGTTACATATACATAAGTGTAAGATGATACATATATATATACTTATTACTTTTCTTATTTTGTTTATTAATCGTAGATAACTTACATAACACACATTCATACATACATACCCACGTACATATACATACATATATACTCTTACATATACACGTATGTATACATCTAAATATATACACAAGCGCATATCCACCTTTATATATGTACATACATACGTATGCATACATGCATGCTTGTATATCATTATCATTATTCTTTAATCAACACCACATAAATCATAACTATTATCATAGCCCAATAACATTAATCATCTGACTTATTCTATCTTTCAGGTTTAACAACCTTTAACCCTATTAATCACATTATAACTAGCTCACTTTTATTTATTAATATATTCATGATTCAATATCTTTTATCATTCTATATTCATAATACACATAACATAGGGACCAACTTTGTAATTTGAACTAGTGTCATCATCTTCTTTTTCTTTTGGTCATCTCCGCTCGACAACTTTAAAAAGTATATATATCTACTCTTTTATTTATTTAAAGAAACCCATCAAATTTTATTTGTTTATAAATGTTAATTTAAGTTTCAATATTAAAAGAGATTGTATTTATATCTAGTGTTATAAATCATAAGTTTTTCAAAATTACATAAGTGATACATATACACATATGCATGGTTCGATTAGTTAACTGTAACTTAAATTCTTTTTCATATTTTATCCATAATCTTAACTATATTATTATTACTCATAACTTATTTTCAAGTGTTAATACTTATGCTAATACTCATAATCATATTAACAATTACATTCATATTTATTAACCAAAATATTATTAACCATCCTCGTGTTTATCTATATTCATGTGCTTATTCAAAACTAATAACATAAAGAAATTAAAACAAAGTAAATGTATGATTGAACTTAGAGTATTAGGGATACCTCAAGGTGGATTAGAGCAAGGAAAGGATGACGAATGGTGGTGATTATAATCCGAAACAGAAGCAGAAAAATACAGCAGCAAATTTAACAATACGAGAGGGTCTCGGGCCTGTTTTGGTAGCCACAGCAGAAAAAGAAGCAGCAACACCGCAGCTTTGGGGGCTGTTTTGGGGCGGTTTTGGGTGGTGTTTGATGATGTTTCACAGCTGCAAAAACAGCAAGAAGAGTGGCGACATAGGGCTGCAAACAGACAGCAAAAACGGACTGTGATGGTGGCGGGTTTATGGCGGACAGCAGCACCAATCCAGGAGCTGCAGTAGGGTGACTTGTGGACTGTTTTAGGCTGTTTTTAACAGCTTTTGGGTGGTGAAAAAGCTGTAGAAACACAGAAGCAGGACTGCAGAATGTGGCGAGTTTTCAGCTGCCAAAAGACAGCCTATTTGGGTCTGTTTTGTCGTCCAGGAAACAACAGCAGATAGTCGACTTAGAGGGGCTGTTTGGGCGTTGAATTGCAGCAGAAAATTAGCAGGAAAAAGGCTGTTGAGTGGCGGTTTACAGTGCACGAATGCAGCAGAAAAAATAACAAGGAAAAGGGCTGTTTTGGACAGCACAAAGATGGCGAAAAGGGGCTGAACAGGGTGACAAATTACAGGCTGTTTTGGGGTTTAAATGTCGACTTCAAAAGCAGGTTTGGAGGCTGCTGTTTTGTCGACAAAAAGAAGGGAAGAGGAGCTTAAAAGTGTCGCCTAAATCAACAAAAGGGAATGGGATTTTGTGATACTAAATTTGGAATATCATGTGGGTTTAAATACTTGAGCTTTTTAATTTCTTAATCATACTAGGATTAGTTTTTCTTAATGAACAAGGTTTTCTTGAGGTGATAGAATTAGACTAGGATTAGGAAATGAATTAGGGATCAAGCTTTTTTTTTTTTTTTTTTTCTTCTAGCCGATTTTGTTATTATATACATATTTTTTTTACGGCTTTATCTATATATATATATATATATATATATATATATATATATATATATATATATATATATATATATATATATATATATATATATATATATTTTTAAGTTACATTTATTTAAAGTATATTTTAATCATGTATTTGTTTGTCCATGTCTTTTTATAAATCTTTACTTAGTTCATAATAATTTAATCTTTATAATGTCATAATTTATTTACTACATATAGTTTATATTATAAATTTTATATTAGGGTTAGGGTTTAATATTAAATAGTGTTAGGGTTAGTATAGGGTTGGGTTTAGAGTTTTAAATAATATTAGGGTTTTAGTATTAATTACTCCATTTACTATCTCCGGATAACAAACCTAGTGCTAATACACAGAATATGACAATGAAACCCTAAGGGAAATTTGGTAAATTCAGAATGGAAAAGTGAGGGTTGTTATAGTACCTCCCTGTTAATTTAAACTTCGTCCCGAAGTTTCAGGAAGATCTTCTCGGATGCATTTACGGTAGAGATGTGGATATTTTCGTCTAATTTGGTCTTCACGTTCCCATGTATACTCGGGGCCTCTACGCGAATTCCAACGGATTTTTGACAATAGGAATTGTTGCCTTGTTTTAAGTGTTTGATCTCACGATCCATAACTTCTATAGGTTCTTCTATGGAGTGCATTTTATTATCAATGCGGAGGTAATTTCAAAGGGATAACATGAGTGTCATCTGGCTAGGTTTTCTCAAAAGAGATGAAGATGCCATACAAGCTTTTCAGTATGCTGGGTGCATGAAACGCGGCATGAACATCACTAGGCTCTAAACCTCGAGTGTTTATGCCACAATACTAGGGTAGAAAAACAGATAGGAGTACGTGGAGATTACGGCCATGTAGTTTGATGCATGGCTTGTGTTTGATATAGTTGGTGTTTAGATTTTAATTCCGGAAGATTAACCATAGGCATGATGCCTATGATTTTTAAGGAATGCGAAACGAGATGCCATCCGAGGGGTCTTGTGAAAAAGATATTGTCCAATATATTACAATACATGTGAACTTATCCTTGGAAGAAATTTTGGAGGCACACTGTCGAATGTAACTTTATGATTATGATTTTCGTTAGGTCGAAACACAGGTCGAACCCTTATCTAGGATAATCATCTAGTTGCAACCAACGAAGAGAGATATTTGGAGTAAACAAATAAATGTCATATACATTTAAGGACACACATTTAAAGAAGATAGCGAGGATCATAAGTCATATTTCTGATAGGAATCCGCACGAAAGGTGTGATATCTTAATGAGAAAGACTTTCTCGCTCAAATGGCGAGTCGATCTATCATTCACTTATGAATTTAAGTGCGGATGAGAAGAAATGGGAATCACTGGGTATAAGAATAGCTTTCATTAGGTGAGAAAATCTCCAAAAATGATTTCTTGTACCACATAATATAGAATTATAGAATTGATGTTCACGAGAGTGTTGTGGTTTAACCGTGAGATATTAGAAGTAAAATCTTCTCAACGGTCAATCTCCAAAGGGGAAAAGTTGACGAGAACATAGAGTTTTGAATGATGTACTCAATGGTAAGTTTCGAAGAGCAAGAGGAATTGTGATTACTACGTGGTGTAGAATAATACGAAAATTATTATATAAACAAGCAATGAAATTTTTTACAGAAGTTCGAGTCGTCTAAGGTGACATTTTAAAAAGGAAGCGAAGTTCTTAGTAAAACTAGAGTTATGTACAACATGGTAAAATATCTTTTGAATAAAAGAATTGATTTGAAAAAGTGAAAGTATAATTTTATATGTACTAGTCAAAAATAAGTAAAGGTAAATTTTATTTATATAAACATATACGATTTATAAAATTTGCACGAATGGTAGTAAATAAATTTATTTTATAAAATTTCGAGAGGATCGCACAGTAAAATAGTATATGTAAAATTTTGGCAAACAGAATTTTATATTTGGAGAAAGACTAAGAAAAATTGAGTGAAAGATCTTGAAAATTCCGGGTGATATTTGAGCAACAATATTGCGGGTTAATGATAGTTATTGAATGTAAGTGTGGTTGATGACTAATATAAGTTCTTGGAATTCAAATGTTCATGTGTGAAGCTATTGCTGTCAAGTGAGATATGAATGGTAGAGTTTGAAAACATGATAGTGAACGTGGTGTTTATAATATCTTCGTTTGAATATTCAAATGGAAATCTTGCGAGTGGTTGTCGCTTATCTTCGACGGGTTTCCTAATGGGTTTATGAAAATCTACACTAGGAGCGTAATTACCGTTAACAGGAAACATGCTTCTAAGAAATTCCGGGGATATCACTTAAGAATATATGCATCCTTCCTTCCAGCGGGGATGTGATAATTAAGCGTTAAAGAGATAAGTTGTTTAAGAAAGAAAGAATGCAAAGCTTTACAACTTTTATGGCATAGGAGAATTTGTTAATCTACTCATGGGTATGAGATAGATAGTTTGGTTGAAAAACAAGCTCTTAGTATCTCTACAAATCAGATGATGATTACCCTTCATGTAATAACATTGAGATTTTTGAATGAATGGCTTGGAAATTTTTCTTTGATTCACTTTCTATTCCATATATCATGATATTGGAATTTCTATATGAATTACCGTAATATAATCACGTCGGCCAAGCGTCATTATATTTCACTAATTCATACTTCCACTTCAATATCATCCCATAAGGTCAGGACACGTGATCAAACTTTAGATAGTTAATGCTGGAATGTTGAGTCATGAGTGACATCCCTTAGTTTCAACAACTGAGATGGTCTTATAAAAGAACTCGCGTGAGTCAAAGAATACTTTGAATCACAATGGCGGAGTCAGGTCATAAAGATATGCATGGATATAATAACAATCACATACTAACCGATCCTTCAGAGTCGGGATCATGCAAGATGATAGGGTTTTGGCTTGACATCCTTGTGAAAGGATACATAATGTCAGAAGAGGTAAAAGCATGTAGTAAGATGGATTGGCAGTATAAAGATTAAGGGAAAGCACTTAAAACTAAGGCAGGAAAGGTTATAGACCTAAAGATTGCTGAGGCACCCACACAAGGCACACATAGAATGCAATCCCTGTTTTCTATAACAAGCCTTGGCTCTTCTAAATTATATAATGAGATAGGTATGGTGGCATTCTATTGTTGGAATACAAGTAAGTCATGGCTCTTATTCTAAGAGTCAGACGTGTAAGTATAGTTCCTATAGCAAAGTGTTTCTAAAGATTTGAATGGTATAGGGGTTCTAGGCATAACAAATATAAGTGAACTTAATGCACATAATCTAGAATGTAACGCAAATAATCAATGCAAATGAACAACACGGTTATAGACTAGACTCACTAATGCATCCTAACTATTCATGTTAGTCACACTAATGTAACCTAGTTCCC